>NC_090446.1:1467983110-1468283110 GCF_031143425.1 Pleurodeles waltl | reverse complement strand
GCCAGTCCTATCCTTGTTCGTGTTCAGATTCCTTTTCTTGCATTTTAGTGTTTCTTGATCTGCATACTCCCAGTCCCGTTCATGTATCTTACAATACAGTCCTGATTTTTATACGGATGTGTCTGTATTGTTCATCTCACACCATTCCATGCTCCTAGACCCTATTCTTCCTTCTCCTGAGCCTTGTTTCTGTACACTGCTCCTTTTGTTGCATTGCCTCTCTTACATTTATGTACAAATCTTAGTTTACATTACTAGACGGTGCTAGTGAGTCATGAAGCTTGATGTCTCTTGCACAGAGATTCACCCAGTGCTTGTCTCCCTGCAGTCATCCAAGGCCCTGTAGATTAGCTGCACCTTGCCTTTCTAGTCGATCTTTCCTCGTACAGACAAGATCATTTTCCATAGAGAGTAATAACTATCATTTATGGTTTGTCGATTGCTTTATAGTTTGTGATTGAATTCTATTTGTGTATTGTACTGCATGTAGGTTTTCTTTCCTATTTTGTCTTCTACAATTATTGCCCAGATCCTGATTGGTCTTTAGATATCACTCTGCTTCAGTCTTCTGCTCTAGTCCTATCCTTGCCCTTCATAGTTTTCAGGTACTCCCTACTGTGTGGTAAAAGCATCATCCTTTATTCCCTTGTTCATGAAGACAGGTAACAGTCCCTGCCAGTCACTCAGCAGAGGTCCATACCAACCTTAGCTGTTTTTGGACACCTTTATGCTTGATGTGAGGGCACAGTTCCTGCGGTCTCCACACTGGCACTATTACAACTTTCCCACTGGGCTGACCGGTGGAAACAGTCTAGTGGGAAAGATGCAGCAGCATTGTTCCCAGCTGTTAATTGAGCCGGCAGAAATGCTGCCACACGCAGGGTGCACCAGCACCCATCAAATGCACACTGTGAACAGCAGACAGTGTGCATTTCAAGGGTGCTGGGCAGGGGGACCCCTGCGCTGCCCATGCCAGTACAGGGTTCCCCCGTGGCCCCCTGCACTTTTTCTCCATCAGCCTTTTTATGGAGGTCAGACGGCCATGAAAAGGCTGGCGGAAAACAAGGTTGTAATCAGCATGGCGGCACTGTCTTCAGCATCACTGTGGCTGATTACAAGCACGACTGCTGTCATGCCATCGGAATCACTGATCCTGGTGGAGATGGCGGTCTTTTGGTCGTCCGACCACCAAACTCAATTTGATGGTCGGACTGTCAAAGCTGCGGAGGTCCGGGCTGCCATCATGAGTCTGGCGATCTAGTGACCACCATACTCGTAATTAGGCCCTAAGTGATCTATTGGAGTCTGATACTGTATGCTCCTGGCCCCATGACACTCATCTTTGGAACCTCTGGCAACCAGAAATCAAGAATTCTACCTCCAATGGTTACTCGTCACTGTTCTTGGGAAAAGTAGATTCAAGGGGAATACAGGTGTACACTGGATTGGACTGCATAGTGGATTGGTGGTCTCTGCGGGGTCTGACTTTTCTGACAAAGCCTTTGTGCTTGCTGCACTGTGGGTGAAGTTTCAGGCAACCAGTTGCACTGCCGGAAGAGCTAGTTCGAGTTGTGGCCTCGTTTCACAACTGTGTATCAGGAGGAGTGTATGGCAATAGTACACCCTCATCTCTTCTCTTGGGAAGTGTGCTGTTCATTCTGTCCATGCAGGGTGTGGATCCTGAATATCAAATACAGAATATCGAGTCATGCTAAGGACCTCATTTACAAGGGCATTGCACCACCGGAATGTCACTTTTACCAATGCTCCGGTGGCTGCCCAATATTTACAAAGCAGCGTTAAGCCACTTTTTGTGCCTTAGCACCGCCTCGTAAATATGGCCCCTTTATACATATCCCTTTGCGTGAAAGGGGTGGGCAATGGTTGTTGCTGTGGGCATTCCACTGCACCACCCATTGCATTTTGACACTGTCCCAGATTTATGAGGATTTGTGAACCTAAGGTGCAAGAATGGCTGCGCTGTGAGGGACATTGGTTTTGTGCAGGAAGGGAGACGTTCCTTTACAAAAACAACCTAAAATGGCGATTTACTCTTTCTATGTGTGATGCAGAATGCAGCATGAAATCATCAATCCACTGTCACATGCAAAAACCCAGAGCCCCAGTCACACATATGGATTGATGATCTATATGTAGCTTGGTTTCTTTCTCATCAAGAACATTTCTATTTTAACATCATCTTAACATTATCTACTACATTATTGATTAATGACCTAGAAAGAGTGGTCGAAGTGAGAGAGATCTGGGTGGCACACATGCCCATACTTTTTAAATTTAGGAATAACAGTTTCCCTGCTATTAGTGAAAACATAACTGTCCTGGGAAGGTTAATTCCAAGAGTTAAAATGCTCTGGCTGAAGAGTAAAGCAGGGAGTCTCCTGTGCTGGGAACAGCCGGGAACCTGTGGAAGGGGCTGACAGCTAAACAAGCCTTCCTTCCACAGTGCCTGCTTGCCTGAAAGAAATGTAAATGTACTGCACATGTAAAGGGTGCTTAAAAGAGGGTGTTGGCTCAAATTGATGGAATCACTTGTAGCTTCCCGATAATACACATTTATTATTTTTGAGTTGTATTGCAAGGGAGTTAAAAGCTGGCCTGTGAAAGACAGTTTTAAAAAGATTCAATTCTGTGGCTCTGGTTACACACAGGCAGACTTCTGCAGTGCATTAGCTAATAGACAGACCCCTTCAGGTTTTCACGATTTCACAAATCGCTATTTTTCCGCTGCCTTAGTTAAAATATGCGAAGCCTGCACATTTCAAAGTAAGCACTGCAAAAAAGAACATTTCTCTGTTGCATTTTTCCTTTAGCTTTCTCTTTTTTCCCAGCCCTGCCTGGCTCTGTACACAGAACTTCACAGCATGCTGTGCGTGCTGATAACATAGCCACGTTTTGGAAAACATCTGTCTCTTTTTCCATGGCAACTTCAGTGCACTTTGCTGCCAGTTTTCTAAAGAGAGTCTTGTTCGCTGTGCTGGGTTTCGCTAGGCTGACAGGCCTTCACCAGCCCACACCTCCACCAGCTGACTGTGAAGAGAACAAGGAGGACCAGTTTGTCTCTCTTTTCCTCATTCATGCAGCTTATCCTGGTGACCACTCAAACACCCTTTGGCGTGTTTCTTTTTAATAATTGCACAATTCTCATTGTAGACATAGGGGCGGATTCACTAAGGTAAACTTAGATGTTTGGTCTAAATTTAGACCAAACTTCTAAGTTTACAACGTTGGGAATTCACAAAAGGCATTTACGAGTAGTATTCTTAGGTCTGGATACTACCTGGATCGCCAGAGTGTGGACCTAAAAATACTGAGTAGACGTGCAGACCTAAGGTACAAAATCTTCCCTGAGTGCAGACCTAAAGATACTGAGTAATAATGTGGACCTAAAGATACAAATAGTATCTTTAGGTCTGCACTCAGGATGGAGATCTGTGCCAAGAGTGGACTTAAAGATACGAGTCGTAAATGCCCTTTGTGAATTCCCAAAGTCGTAAACTTAGACATTTGGGGCCATATTTATACTTTTTGACGCAAAACTGCACTAACGCAGTTTTGCGTCAAAAAAATTAGCGCCGGCTAACGCCATTCTGAAGCGCCATGCGGGCGCCATATTTATTCAATGACCTTAGCCGGCGTTAGCCACCGGCGCTGCCTGGTGTGCGTAAAAAAAAACGACGTACACCAGGCAGCGCCGGCGTAGGGGGAAAATGGAGTATGGGCGTCCAGAAATGGTGCAAGTCAGGCTGAGGCAAAAAAATCGCCTCAACCCGATTTGCGCCATTTTGTTACGACGCCCAACCCCCATTGACATGACTCCTGTCTTAGCAAAGACAGGAGTCATGCCCCCTTGCCCAATGGCCATGCCCAGGGGACATATGTCCCCTGGGCATGGTCATTGGGCATAGTGGCATGTAGGGGGGCACAAATCAGGCCCCCCTATGCCACAATTTTTTTAAAAAAAAAATACTTACCTGAACTTACCTTAATGTCCCTGGGATGGGTCCCTCCATCCTTGGGTGTCCTCCTGGGGTGGGCAAGGGTGGCAGGGGGTGTCCCTGGGGGCAGGGGAGGGCACCTCTTGGCTCATTCTGAGCCCACAGGTCCCTTAACGCCTGCCCTGACCCAGGCGTTAAAAAGAGGCGCAATTGCGTTTTTTTTGCCCCACCCACTCCCGGGCGTCATTTTTGCCCGGGAGTATAAATACGACGCATATGCATCGGAGTCATTTTTTAAGACGGGAACGCCTACCTTGCATATCATTAACCAAGGAAGGTGTTCATGCCAAAAAATGACGCTAACTCCATGAACTTTGGCGCTAGATGCGTCTAACGCCAAAGTATAAATATGGAGTTCGTTTTGCGTCGAATTTGCGTCGAAAAAAACGACGCAAATTCGGCACAAACGGAGTATAAATATGCCCCTTGATCTTATCCTGCAGTGTCTGTCCCACCCGATGCACCCATGGGGACTGATGTGTGGAGAGCTGCTCCATACACCTGTGGCCTAAGAGCATTGACCTCAAGCCCCATGGGATGGAAAAGTCCGGATCGTCTGAGTCGGCTGGAGAGGGCCGCATGGGTGCTGCTGTCGACCGCAACCTGTAGCTGCCTGGTTGCTGTGACTGACACCCCTGAGCCCCGGGGTGCCACGTTGGTGGCCCGGCTGCCAGGAAGAAGCCCCGACAGAGTTGGGGGCCAGTCACCTGGAGGAGTGGTGTCGGGGACAGCCAGCACTGCTGTGCAGCCAGCTGGAGGACCCCAAGGCCACACTGGACAAGTGCGTGGGGACGCCTTGTTCTGGGAAGCGGTGGATGGTGTGTGGACAGGCCCAATACAGCTCTGCTGTTGGGTGCTTCCTGAGTGGATGGAAACAGTGAGGCTTCCTCCTCTGCCCATGCCGCTCTCTCCCTTATGTAGGCAGTGCATGTAGGCGACGCCCAGAGTAGAAACTGCACTTGGGCCCTTGGCTACCCCTGGGGATGCACAGGGGTCCTTGTTGTGGATCTGGGACCTAGGAGGCACCCCTAGACTGCCCTTAATAGTACATCTTGTTGGAGGTTGGCAACCAGAGGACCCCATGATTGTGCTGGGGACTCCAAGACTGAGCTGGGGCTTATGTGATGGGGACTTGCTGTCGCACACAGAAGAGGTAGTACAAAGCTGGCAGCTGATCATTTGCAGGCCCTGGGTGCCCATTGTGCCCAAGGGTAACCACGCCTTGGAACTGGTCCTGCGGCAGGGATCCTTCCCCTTTTTGTGCTGTTTTTTCCTCCTGTGAACGCTGTGCACTGGTGCAGCATTTGGAAGACAGACCAGATGTTGGGCCCTCATCATCTCCCCTGATTGTGCATGGGGCCCAAATACAGGGGTTGGGACAGTGTGACCCTGGAGGAGTCTGATCCCTGGAGTGCTCCTCTATTGAGGTGGATGGATCTGCTTTGTTGCCTGGGCTCTGGAGTCTAGGGAGAGAACAGCGACAACATGTGTGCAGATCCTGCTGCCCCTGGAGAGTGTGGAGTGCATGCAGTCAATCCAGTGGGGCCGGACCCAACTTTTGAGAAAGATTGCTGGGGTGATCCCTAGACACCACAAATATAGGAAGAAATAAACAGACTGCTCCCTCTCAAGGGAACACCTTGGAACAATATACTACTATGATTCCTCTCCTGCAGCACCAAATGCGACAGATGGGGCAGAGGGAAGAACATGACCTGGTCCCCTCGGCAGAGGAGCGTTTTAGTGCGGAACTGTTGGTGGCTATACAGGGCTCCAAAGTGTCTCTTGAGGGGAAGATTGAGTCAGTGGCACTGGAGGTTAATCTTCTGTGGCAGAGGGCTCCATTGCTGAACTTCAATCGGAGGTCGCCACACTAAGGAAGCAGGTGGCACTAGTCAACTTCAGATCCAGAGTCGAGGATGCTGAAGGTAGATCTCACCTCAATAACATTCAACTCGTTGGGTTCCTCGAGCTGGATGAGGGCAATGCAGTCCTTTGTGGAACGTTGGATCAGAGATGTGCTCCAGCTGGCAGGGTTGTCACCCATGTTCATGAATTAAAGAGCGTATCGCGAGCAGGTGGCTCCTCCAAAACTCGGGGCGCCCCACGCACCATTATAGTTCTGATCTTGAACTATAGGGATCCAGACTGCATCCTCCGAGCTGCACGGGAGACTAGCAATGCGGTATTTGACAATCACAGAATATCCATTTATCCAGACTACACAAACAAAGTTCAGAGCTCCATGAAGACCTTTCGGAGGCAAAAGCCAAACTGCAATCCATGGGAGTGCATTATATGCTGTTGTACCCAGTGCAACTTCGGGTCATATCTGAGGGCAAGTCCCACTTCTTCGACACTCCAGAAGATGTTTGGTGCTTGCTAGAGATATGGGACAAGGTGCCGCATGACAAACCGGGTCGCAACAGATTGGGATCTGAGCAGACAAGGAGGTCCCGCAGTTCCAGCTGGAAGCTGTGTGGGTCTCTGGGGACAGGTGACTTCCCACGGCCGGACAGTGGGGACAACTCCAGGGTTGAGATTCAAGGCAATGGCACCATGGCTGTGGTGTCCTTGAGCTCAGTGTCTATTGCTGGAGAAACTGAGAGGGAACTAGAGCCAAGGATGGAGACTGAGAATGCTGCTAACTGATAGCATGAATTTGCTGACTCAATTTTGTTCTGATATATTGCTGTGTGCACTGTTTCTTTCTTTGTTCTTTCCACTGATTTCTCTACTCAATTCCATTGAGGGGTTGTGGATGTCAAATATGCTTACATGGCCTTTGCAACATGGACTGTGTAAGATGGCGAGAAGCCACATAAGAGATTCTGCTCTCTCTTTTTGCTTGCGCTGAGCTCGTAGGGGCGGTTCTATATAATAATATGTTGTATGAATGTTGGTACTCACAGACACTGCACCTCTCACCGGCAGGGCAGAGGTTGCTACCTCCACACTAGGGTAGTCACAGTATATTGGGGTTGGGGATTAGGCTGCAAGTCCTAGCAGCGAGGATACCAATGAATATGCAGTACGTATTGCTGCAGTTGTTATGCTGTTTATCTGGGATGAGGAGAATAGGGGTGGAGGTTCTCCAATGTTTTTCCTCTTTGTTGTTACAGAATGGGAAATGTGCTTGTTGCCTTTCTCCCTCACCAGGGGAAGGGAGAGTTGGGAGAGCTTCATGGCGATTGCCTTTCCAAGTGGGCGACACTTTTGTTCTTATTCCAATACAAAGGAATGTGAGGGATCCTGGTGGAATACTTGAGGGTTCTCAACCTGTAAATGGGTGGATAAGAGTCGGGGCACAAGGGCAAAGGGGGTGGACATAGGAACATATAAACGTGGTAACATAGAACATCAGGGGCTTAAAAACTATTCCACACTGTACAGGGAACATTCTTTACTACGGAGAAACAGGATTCAGATAGCCTGTCTACAGGAAATACATTTGATGGATGGGGAGTCTCATAAACGAAACGGTGTAGTAAACTTTTTGCTGCAGCATATTCATCCTATGATGAGGGACGTATCCTTATGGGTGGCACCAGGTGTCCCTTTTATACACATGTACAGCGAAGCAGATGTGGAGGAGCGCTGCCTTCTTCTCCAGGGTACAGATGAGCGGCACCTTTATGATAATATGTTGGACGTGTTGGAGACTGGGGTGGGATCGCCCATTATATGGTTGGGAGATTTCAACTGTGTTTTGGATGGGGAGACAGGGTACTAAACCAATGATGGTGTGCTTACTCGCAATGGTTATGCAAAATCTGGGGCTCTGGGATGGTTGGAGGGGGCTATACCCAACACCCAGATGGCAAGGGGTACACGTCGTTCAAACCAGTCACTTCGGATTTAAGAAAATCGGCGCTGCATCCAATGCAGCATCACTTTTCTTACACCCCTTAACGCCCCCCATACCGCCACCATGTGCAGTGTATTTAATATACGGCGCACCATGCTGCAGGATAGAGGCAATTCCAGCAAAATCTTTGACGCTATTGATGTACTGTGCACAATTAGTGCCAACATTTTGGCGCTAATCCTGAAGGGTACCTAGGGGCCCACTGAAAACAATGGTATGCCCCCCTTTTAACACCTGCTCTGGGCAGGTGTTAAACATTGCAAGTAAAAATGGCAATGTGGAATCTCTTTTATTCCACTGTGCATTTTTGCGGTCCCCCTAACGGGAGAACACCCGCCCTTGCATACATAATGCCTGGTATAGGCATAATCTGGCGCAAGGGGTTGCAAAGTGGCGCAATGCGCCACTTTGTAAATATGGTGCGGCAAATTTAGTCTTGTCGGGCCACATTAGCATAATAAAAAATTACGCTAACGTGTGGCAAATAGGCGCTAGGCCCTCTTAAATCTGGGTCTTAGTGTCCTTGTTTACTTCCTGTTGGGGAGATTTAGATCACAGTCGGTGGCAGCAGTGACACATTTAGGGTGGTTCCTGTTCAATCATGCCAGGGTGCTCCTTAGACTGAATTGGGGGATAGCAGGAGGTGGGGCTTGGCTGGTGCATGCCCTCTGACCTCTTGACAGATGCGGTTTGTAGGGACACAGTAGCGGCCTCTCTGACTGACTACCTGGAGAGGAACTGGGGAACTATGAGCACAAGAGCAGTCTAAAGGGAAGCAATGAAGGCTGTGGTTCAAGGGACTTGTATCAGGACTGTGTGTGGGGTCCGCCGATGGCTGGAGACAGAATTTAAGACACTGGAAGGGCACCTGGCAGATGTACAAAAACAAGAGACATTTAATGCTGAATCATGCAGGGAACACCTCCGGATACACAGAACAGTGGAAAGGAGCTGGGAGACCCTAGAGAAATTGACACTTAAGACCCATTGTCAAAGGTTACTAACATGGATACTTAAACATGAGGTTGAGTCTCCTCCTATATTGTATTTCAGGAATGCCACAGGAGTATTTGTCTAATGTCAACAGGATGTCCTGGCTGAGTTGATTGACCTTTAGCACACCATCTATTGGGCTGACTCGGTAGGTCCTGATGTTTTTCTCCAAAGCGTGGAGCTTCCTTAAATGGGACAGGAATATATGGAGGAATAGGAAGAGGATTTATCACTGGAAATGGTAGGCAAGGCTATAAAGACCCTGAACAAATCCAAGGCCTCAGGTGGAGATGGGTACCCCACTGAGTTTTGTCAAACATTTTCTGCTATTCTCCAAGGAAAGTTATTGGAGGTTTTCAAGGAGGTAAGAGACAGGGGCATACTGCCGGAAACAATGCCTCAGAGTGTAATTTGCTTTATGCACAAGCCTGGGGGTGACCCGAAGGATCCATCCTCATACAGGCTGCTCACAATTCTAAATTCTGATGTTAAAATCTTATTTAAAATCCTGGCCACCAGGCTGCATGTGGTCGTTCATTCCCTGGTCCATGAGGATCAATGCAGCTGTATGCCAAAACGTAGCACAACCTTCCACTTAAGATGCTTAGTGCATGTCTTACACAAGAGAATTGAATTGGCACAAGAGGTGACTCTGGTGTCTTTGGACCTGGAACAGGCTTTGGATATGGTTGAATGGGGATATTTGATGCTGTGATGCAGGGTATGGGGTTTGGCCCCATGTTTTGTACGTGGGTGCTGCAGGGTGGGCAGGGAGTTGTCAGAGACATGGGTGGTTGGCAGAGGGGCCAGGCAAGGGAGTCATCACTTCTTTTTGCATTAGCTATTGAACCCTTGGCTCTATTGTTCCACTGAGAAATGGACAGTTGGGGAATTCGGGTGGGACATTCCACACAAGTTGTTTCCTTGTATGCTGATGATGCTTTGATGTACTTCTGATCACCAGACGAATCAGTCCCACTGCTGTTGCGCCTGTTGATGGAATTCAGGAATGTCTCTGGCCTCAGGGTGAATACTCACAAGTCACTTATTTTTCATGGGTAGGCTGTTGGAAAGGTTGCCAGAGGTGGACCTCCTTTGAGAACAGGATGGGTTCCAATACTAAGGTATCCATGTCACTCCCACACAGAGGAAGCACATAGGTGCCTAAATGTAGACAGGTGGTGTCTGGCCTTAAACGATCAGTCCAGTTTTGGAATAGGCTGCCTCTTTCGGTGATGCGTAGGGCTGCGATTTCTAAAATGGTGTTTGTCCCGCATTGCCTATACCTGGTTCAGAATTCATTGGTTCCATTGATTTCATGGCTGTTCGCTAGGCAGAACATTTTGTTTGTGTCCACGATTTGGGTGGGGTGCCGTAGTAGAGTGGCTCTAACCACACTTCATATGTATCTGAAGGACAGGCGGTTGGCTGTACCAGATATCAAATTATTGTACTATATTGTGGTGCACCTGCAGCACGTCGCAAGGTGGTTAACTGAGACTGATACGTGGGAGAGGCGGGTGTTTCGGGGTATTCTCAGTGCCAATACCCTGGCCCAGCTTTTGATGGGTGGGGGCGTTTGAAGCGCCTGGTCCCATATCTGGTTAGAAACACTGTGGCAATATGGGAACAGGTGGTGCAAGCTTTGTTGGGCCCCGTTTAACAAGGCATTGTGACTGTGGGATCTTGCGTCACTGTCTAGTGAGAGGTGCAACCAGCCCAACTGTCAAACTGACCCAGACAGGGAATCCAGGCAGAGTCACAGAAATGGCTTAAGCAAGAAAATGCTCACTTTCTTAAAGTGGCATTTTCAAACACACAATCTTAAAATCAACTTTGCTAAAAGATGTATTTTTAAATTGTGGGCTCAGAGACCCCAAACTCCACATGTCTATCCACTCCCAAAGGGAATCTGCACTTTAATCATATTTAAAGGTAGCCCCCATGTTAACCTATGAGAGGGACAGGCCTTGCAACAGTGAAAAACGAATTTAGCAGTATTTCACTGTCAGGACATATAAAACACATTACTATATGTCCTACCTTAAACATACACTGCACCCTGCCCATGGGGCTACCAAAGACCTACCTTAGGGGTGTCTTACATGTAAGAAAAGGGCAGGTTTAGGCCTGGCAAGTGGGCACACTTGCCAAGTCGAATTTACAGTTAAAAACTGCACACACAGACACTGCAGTGACAGGTCTGAGACATTTCAGGGCTACCAAGGTGGGTGGCACAACCAGTGCTGCAGGCCCACTAGTAGCTTTTGGTTTACAGGCCCTTGGCACCTCTAGTGCACTTTACTAGGGACTTACTAGTAAATCAAATATGCCAATCATGGACAAACCAACTGACCATACAATTTACCCAGAGAGCATATGCACTTTAGCACTGGTTAGCAGAAATAAAGTGCTCAGAGTTCAAAAGCCAACAGCAACAGGTCGGAATAAAATAGGAGGCAGGAGGCAAAAAGATTGGGGATGACCCTGCATAAGAAAAAAAGTCCAACAATTACATTTCAACTTTTTACACCGCATCTATGTGACCCCGTATAAATTGAATAAGATAGATCCCACTAGGGATGCCAAATGTAAGCACTGCGGGGAAGATGATGCCACCTACTTACATCTGGCGTGGTCATGTGATGGAGTACAACAATATTGGAGGGAGTGGTCCCCAGAATTGAGGAAGTCACTGCTTTGGAAATAGCTATGATACCACTGTCCTGTTTGCTAGGAGAGGTGGTCAGGGCGAGGGCATAGAAGATCCCTTATAAACTTGTGCAGCTTGCTCGCTTGTTGGCCAAATGTAGATTAGACATGGGTTGGTGGGGATCCAGGAGGCCGCTGGTCGACCACTGGCCCAGAGATCTCTGGGAGTGGGGAGCAGCAGAGGAGCTACATATGCCTATTGCACGCACTGACAATAGGGAAGCTGCAGAAATACTGGCATGGGGTCAACTTCTCGATCGATTTAATTAAGATGATGATGATTCAACCTCTGATGCTAGCACTGATGTGGATGGTTAATCTGCCAGGCTGCTCTGTATGTTGCATGTACCAACTGTCTATAATTGCCTCCATTTACACTGATTGGGTAATTGGACTGGAGTGTTTGTTTGAAACCTATACATGTATGGAGTGATTAATTCATGTAATAGCTGCCCTGGACATGTGCATTGTGTTACTCCCCCGTGGATGTTTGCACCTAACTCCCTACAGAAAGAACTGTCTCCGTGGATTCAGATATCTTGCACTGCAATATTTGTACTTGACGTATTTAAAAAATCAATAAATAAAGTTTAAAAAAAAGTTTAGACCAAACCTCTAAGTTTACCTTTGTGAAACGGGCCCATAATGCGCATTATTCCCAATGGGTGCTTACATTTTATGGAGCTTGCTTCTAAATGAATGCAGAACTGGAAACTCTGATGACATAAACAGAACACAGCCTCAGTGACAACTTGTAACTATTATTGTTACTGACAAGGCAAATGCAGTTTGGCCCTATTTGTTTCACAAATGCCTTGGAACTGTAAATTAAGTTTTGCCGACAACTTCTGTATTTATTTCTGCACACATCTTTAAATATTTTCAACAGACACATGCTCTGTCGGTGTTGTAAATTTGATGACACTGATCTGTGCTGAGAAACTAAAACCTACCCTACCCTACCCTTTCTGTACTGCAGAAAATATGAATAACATGCCACCCTGTGTAGTGGGATTTCATCCCAGCTTCAAAAATGCCAGCTTCAGTATATAAAAGGTATTTTTTGTCTTAGAGGTACAGCTGGTGGCAAGTCATATGATTGCAGGTGCTCTACAAATAATAACAAGCCAATATGTTGTATCAATCAGACCTACTGGCTTTGCCAACTTTTTTTATTCATGCTGTAGAGCATTACAGGTGCTATGCAGCATGGCTAACAAAAAAAAAAAAATGACTCCACAGTCACATCACTTTGTAGGCTCATGCATGTGTTCAACACACATGCGCCCTACTACAAAAGAACTATGGATGTTTTTTTTTCACCTATCCAAGAAGGATTGGTAATTTAAACAAGCATTTAAAAATGCAATGGGTCTCGCATTTGCTTGAGTTCAAGCTATTGGCATTGTAAATGCCTAACCAGAGTTTTCTTGCCACATAAACTGAAAATGAAAAGTAAAACAGTTTTACATAAGTGAGCCAACGGCCGCTATGAGTATGAATGAGACACACAAAAGGAAACAGAAGTTTGCTTGCAGCAAAACATATAGGCAAAACATATAGACAAATGTGTAAATATCCATGTAACGGGGTCAATGTCGCACAAGCTCTTGACTACTGCCAGCGAGATCATGCTGTGTAGGAAATAAAAATAAAAAGTGGTCTAGAAATCATGAGGACGACTCAGAGCCTCGTATGCTTTCAGTAGTTTACGAGTGCTCTCGAGGAGGGCTAAACACCGAAAAAGGCATGACATATGCATGCTTTTCACAAATGAAATCAAGTGAATCATAAAAGACAAGCTCACAAACAAATGAAAGTGATAGGAGTGACATGGGTGTGGTTAAAAGCCCACAGAGAGATTACAACATGGGTCAGAGCGCTTGCGCGCTCGACCCTAAAAAGTAGTGGAAACCGCTCTCTTAAAACCTAGCGTGAAAGCACGTTAAAAAAAATATATAACATATGTGTATGTGAGTTTAGGAGGTGATGTAGGCTGAAGCAACGAGGCGAGTGTGAGGTGAAGCAACACAGTGGGTTGGATTTGTGAAGTAATATGGAGGACCAGGGAGGTGAAGCAAAACAGCAAGCTGATGAGAGGCAACATGAGAAAGAGAACAGAGACGAAAGAACAATGTGGACCTATAGCAGGAGAAGCATATGAGTGAAATAGAGCAACATGGAGGGGAGAAAAGCATACAAGAGGTTCAGCTGGAAAGTGCAGGGATTGCTTAAACAAAAAAAAGGTGTTCCCTAAAAGTGAGCAGTGAAAGCACAGAAATGAAACACAGAGAAAGCAAAGAAAATAAGAACTTCAAAAGCTAAGCTCCTCATAGCTTGAAAAAGAGCATGAAACATGTTTGCTAACACTTAACTTTAGTGGGGCAATTTCACCAACATCACAGGTGGAGGAAATGACATTTCATGTACCAAGAGTTTCACAGGGAATTATATCACGTGATTGAAGACCAAAATTGTGGCCCACTTTAGATTTTATTGTTGCAAAGAGACCACTTGTTTTCCAAGACAATGCAGCACCACCTTTATTCCTATCAGGAAAGGTAGAGTGGCAAAATAGCATGTATAAGGGTATTTGATGAAAAACTATACATTAAATGGTCTCCAAAAATGCTGCTATAATTTCTATTTTTATGCCACAATCAATAGCCTAGGAACCCAAAGCAGTTAACAGCTCATTGTGCTAGGTTGTGATTGTAACTTATGGACCTCACAGTGACTGTGTGACAAAAGCAGTATGCCTCTGAGCAATGCTCATAAAAAACTACTCTGTAATCCACACACTACACTTTGTTTGCAGCAGGCATATTAACCCTCTGAGCTACCTTAGATGAGTCAAAATTACCACTAGACAAAACTATGATATCTCTCCAGCAGGAACATTAATCACCAGTTATTTTGGCATTTTTATTGTTTCCTTAAAACTGTTGGATATAAAAGGAACTCTGCAGTGTTTTTGAAACTGCTGAACTACTACAACCCCTCCTAACAAAAGCAGCCCCCCCATCTTCCATGCTCCTATGGAAATGGTCAATGTCAGTACAGCCAGTCCAGCATTGGCAGTATCATTGGGGGTCTGAATAGAGGTTTCATAATGTACGATAGGGCATTTCCAGCAGATTAATTTACCTTGCATTTATTTTTAATCTAAACCGTGCATTATTTTAGATGTAGTTATATGAAGGTGAAAGACCGAAAAAAGTTACAGAATGTTTTGCTTTTTTTGCCACACCTTTAACCCCACCTTCACTAACCACACCCTCATTATCACGAACTTCTGCATTTTTCCAGCAAGACAGGAGGGTGGCAGCGGTTATGAATTTTTTGATGATAGCAGTGAGAGCGGGGGAGATAATGGTTCTTTCGAGTTTCTATATCAAGTGGGGGCATGTGTCTGCAACGCTCCTGAGTGAATGGTAATCATCAGAGCGGCGGTGTTTTCATTTAAGAGGGGCTTCCAGTTACTTAGCTCCTGTTTGTCAATGAGGGAGGTGTCCTCCTGGGCTTTCATATCGGTATGCTGTGGATCAAATGTTTTTGTAAATTTGGACAATCTTCTGTTCAAAGACATTTGAGAAGTTGTTGCAGAGTGCTTGGGATGGGATGATGTCTTTATTGGCATTTGTAGGGTTGGAGAACTCCTTGATGATGGTGAAGAGTGCTGTTGTTGGGGCTGGCTTTGAGTCTGCGACTTAGAGCCCATTTCTTTGCATCTTGTAGTTGTTGGTGCTAGAGGCTGAGGGCAGCTTTGTATGTGGATCTTGCAGTGGTATTTTTGTCAAGCTTCCATTTTTTCTCAAGTTGGTTGCAGTGACGTTTGGACTCCTTGAGGTGTTCGTGGACCAGCTGGGTCAGCTGTTGTTTTTGGAGGTCTTATTTCTGGTTGGAGGCGTGTGGTTGGCACAATTGATGAGCCATTTATTGACGAGAATGTTGTTGACATGAGTTTCCCGGTGTGGTTGGATGGGCTTTCTTGTGGGGTTTTGGTCCAGTTTTCTTTGATTATTTTGCCCCAGTATCTTGATGGTGCTTTGGGTTTTTCTGGAGGGGTGGTTTGGTGAGCGGGTATCTTGAAATGCATGATGTAGTAGTCGGATCATGTGAGTGGGGTCATGTGGGTGGTGGTGGTCCTGTTGGAGGAGGAAATCGGTACAAGGGCGTGGCTTGCTGTGTGGGTTGGTGCTTGGATGAGCTGGATGTGTCTTAGGTTGCTGAAGCTGTCAAGTCTGCTGAGGAGGGCCCTGGAGTTGGGCTCTGTGGTGTTTTCCAGGTGGAAACTGAGGTCCCCGAGGAGGACGTAGTTGGTTGATCTGATGGATAGAGGAGTGATGAAGTCTGCGATGTGGTTGCAGAATTCCACTTGGGGGCAGGCAAGGGTTCTCTTCAGGATGGTATTGTAGTCTGTTCGTATTTTGAAGTGGAGGTGTACCATAAGGGTGGTGTCTGAGTCCGTGCAGGTGGTGCAGCCAGCTGTATTTTTGTAGATGATTGCATGTCCTCTGCCAGGTTTGTGGGTTTGGTTCAGGTGTATGATTCTGTAGGTGGGCAGGATGGCTGTGGTGGTGTCTGAGTTGGAGAGTGGGTTGAGACATGTTTCAGCCAGGAAAGAAGGTCAGGTGTGTTAGTATTGAGGAGGTCCCAGATTTCGGTGGAGTGCTTCATTGCGGGATTGGATGTTGAAGAGCATAGCCGACAGCTGGTGCGGAGTGGTGGTGGGGTGTGTTGATTGGTTGGCATCTGAGGTGGTGCAGGTGAAATCCCAATGGGGAAAAAGTCCACCATGGTGCTAAGGGATGTGTGGCAGCAGCATGTTTGCCGGTGTGTGGTGTTGAGGTTGCGGAGGATGGTGGAGGAGTGGGGGCTCCATTCATTCAGCTGTGGTTGTGGTGTTGCATTGGATGGTTGTGGGGTCAGGGCTCCTGACGCTGGGTGCGGTTCAGGCAATGATGGGGGCAGATGAGCACAGATGGGCTTGCCTTTGGCGCACCTCAGCCATACTGCGGCCTGCATTAAGTAGATCCAGGGGTGGGTGGGGCTTCTGTTGGTGGGAAGAACAGTAAGGCGGTTAACCCAGACAAGAATATCCGGACAACGACAGTGTCACTTGATAAAAAAGTGGCAACTGGGTCAGGCTGGAACAAGCAGGAACTGGAAGTGAGAGGCAAATGGCAGCCTAGGTGCCAAGGTACCTACTAGTTCGGTCACGCTGTGGGCTGCATTCAGTGCAGTGCATACAGTGTCATAGAGTGGAATAGAGTGGAGTAGATTGTCATACAGAAGTAGGGCATAGAGTGAAGTTGGGTAGAGTGGCATAGAGTGGAGTGGCATGTCATGGCATGTCGTAGAGTTGTGTGTCATAGAGTGGCATGTCATACAGTGTCTTAAAATGGAGGGGTGTAGAGTGGAGTGGTGTTTCATAGAGGGATGTGTCATACAGGTTCTTAGAGTGGACGGGTGTAGAGTGGAGTGGCATACAGTGTAGTGCCATGTCATAGAGTGGAGTGGGGGGAGTGTCATAGAGTGGATTAGAGTGTGTCAAGGTAGAGCATCCCACGGTCTAGGACCCGTCCCCACTAGTGTTTCCATAACAACTACCCACGATGCCCATATGATGTCACCAGTTATAACCCCTTCTTGTGCAAAGTCGCGTTGGCTGCGCTCCCCATTTGGTAGAGCACATTGGGCTGCGGGGACAGATTGATGGTGGTTACACTGTAACACCATCATGCATCATATGAAGAATGATACTTGAACTTTTACAAACACTATTCTTCTCAGTTTCACCGGGCGGTGGCCATCTTTGGGTGTGGCCGCTCTATAGATAGCAGCCACACCCTTCTAGGCTTGCTCACTATTCTGCAGTGTGCCTTTGGAGCTGGAGCGAGTTCTGCGCTGCGTGTTCTTTGCTGTTCTTAGCAAAGATTTAACGAGTAGGTCGTACTCATTCAGGTAAGCCTTTTTTTGGAAGTGTTTTTCGCTCGCCCTTCATTTAGGATACTTTGTATCCTCGATCTTTTGGAATCTTCAGGCGGCACGTGACTCTCTTCTGTTCGGGTTTCCGGAATCGAGGATGAGCGTTTTGTCTCTTCGTAAGCTTTTCCATTTACACAGTATCAGCTGACAATGTAATTTATTGATTTCTCAAAAGGCAAAAGTGAAACATTGTATTTTCGTTTTATTCAGTCTAAGCGCACGAACGATTCTTAACCTTTGCTTCGTAATTATTGTCAAGAGGCCATTACTTTTCGGCGCCTGCTTTCGGCTACAGTTTTTCTTTATTATTTCTACTGAAGGCCTTTCCGTCCTAGTTGATCTTGTATTATGGAAATTAGGTCTTTCGACATTTGTAGAGTGTTTTAGGACTTAGGTTGTTTATAAACATCTTTATTAGGAAAGTAACATATATATATATATATATATATATATGTATATATAATTTAATTGCAGTGAAATTGGAAAGAATTGGACTGTGGTTGTTTTTGAATTCTCGAACATTTTCTCAATTGCACGATTTGATGACGATAATCATTGTTTGTGTTGAAGGATAGCAATTGAGTCATTGCGTTTGTGTTTGCACTAACTTTTTGTCTTTCAGAACTCTCTCCTGCTGTTCCCTTCCTAATTTCCCTTCCCCTCGCCTGGCATCTCCTAGGCTCAGTGCTATTAAAGCATTCTGAGTTTGGTGCTGCCGGGAAGTGGGCAATCTTGTTCAGCAACCCGCAGATTCCGAGGAAAGGGTGATCACGACAGAGTGTCGTAGAGTGGAGTGGCGTGCTATACAGTGGAATGCCATGTTGTAAAGTGGAGTGGAGTGGCATGTCGTACAATGTTGTGGAGCAGGTCAGAGGTTGAGTGGTGTAGACTTTAGGAGTGGTGTAGAGTGGACTAGTGGAGCAGAGTGGAGAAGAGTGGATTAGTAGAGTGAAGTAGTGTGTCATAGAGTAATGTAGCATAGAGGGAGTTGTATTGAGTGTCTTAGAGTAGAGTACAGTGTCATAGAGTGGCATAGAGTAAAGGGGCCTAGAATGGAGTACAGTAGTGGCATAGAGTAGAGTGGAGTGCCATATAGTGCAGTGGCATGTCATAGAGTGAAGTGGGGTGTGATAGAGTTGAGCAGAGTGGCATGTTGCAGAAAGTCTTTTGTCACATACACTTTTTGGGGTTTGATTTCAATAGGTATTGGAAAGTAGAGTGGCGTGTCGTACAATAGAGTATCATGTCCTAGTACAGAGCAGCATGTCATAGAGTCTCTTACAGTGAAGGTACGTAGAGTGAAGTGACGTACAATGGAGTAACATGTTGTACAGTGAAGTGGCATCTTGTACAATGGAGTGGTGTGTCGTACAGTGCAGTGGTGTGTCCTACAGTGGAGTGGCTTTGAATATTGTAGAGTGAAAGAACGTATCACAGACTGGAGTGGAGTGTCGTAGAGTGAAGTGACGTGTTATAGACAGGAGTGACATGTCATACAGCGGAGTGGTGTGATGTGTTGTGGAGTGTCTTTTTCATTTTAGACAGACGTACCAGCAGAGTTCTTGTTTTGTACGTCAGATATACCTTATTACTCGTTTTTTTAACCTATAGTAAGAAATGCAGCACTTTAATACAGTGTGACTAGTTAGAGATTTTTTTTTTTTTATTGTAAATTTTTGTACTAGCACTGGAGGCACTGCTGTACCTATTTAAATTACCAAAAAGAGGATTTATGACAAAAAATAATAATATATTTTACTTATTGTTTCTTATTGTTTTATTGTTTGTTATAAATCCTTTGTTTTTTAAAATTTTTAATAGAAATTGTGGTACTTCCTATATGGTACCGCATTACTTTGAGTAGTGTTATGGACCTTTTCCCCCAAAGCCAATTTCTGTTTTTTGTATGATTCCAAAATAATTTTGCTAAGAAGAAATAGAAGGAAGCACACAATGGACAGGGTGTGAACTGTTTGAACTACAGCTCCCTAATAATAGTAAGAGGGTTGGAACTTCTTGTGTCTACATTATCCAATGAGATGGCGTTTCTGTGTCTGTTATTGGTACCGCGACACCAGAAAAACACATAATTCCTAATTTGAGCCTGGGTGGAAATCTCTGGGTTCAAACTTTGAATAAAACTACTCCTTCATAGTGAACACAACTTTTTAAAGAAAGAAGTTTTGGGTTCCACAGTATATCCAGCAGAAGCCCAAGCAGGAACTAAACCCACACAGGATTCCTGTGGGACCCTCTCATCGGTCCTAAGGGTCCTGCTGGAGAATCATAGTATCCTCTGGGAAGGAAAAAAAAAATCTAAAGCAGCCATTTGGTTGGCCACTGTTAGAAATTGGGTTAATAGTTGAGGTGAGTGAAACCATACTCAAGCAGCAACCACAATATCTGTTGAGGTGAAATCAAAGCAAACCTCAGATTAACTTGTGCTTAACCCTATGGTAGCTGGACACACAAGCAGTCAGACTTAACCTACAGGCAATGTGTGAAGTACTTATGCAGGACTTTAAACCCTAACAAAGCGAAAAAGAAAAAACAGCACACATCCCACACCAGCTTAGGATAATAAAGTACAATGTAATAATTAATACAATAATCATAAAAAAAATAATCTAATCAGTAGAACCTGAGATATGCAGTTTTAACTAATTTAGTGAACATAGAGCCAAAAAGCATGAAGCACCAGTTATTAACTGGTCACACCAAACAGGGACAAAGTCACAAGTTCAGGCCGACCAGGATGGAGCGTGGGCCAGCTACAGGGACCCAGTTAAGCATGCTCAACAAGAGTATCCTAAATTCTGGTTGGGGAGTGATGCAAAGTCCTTGCATTGACTTGCACTGGCTGGCGTAGCGAAACTGTCAATGTGCAGCTTGCGAAGTCTTGTGCCAGATGCAGTTCACAGCAAAAGTCAGTGACTGTCAAAGGGAGCTTGCAGTGCGAGGTCTGCGTTGTCATGGAGGAAGCCACTGGTGCTTCCGAAGACTTGTGTAGCAATGTGTTGATGCTAAGGTTGAGGTATATTGTGCTAGGTGGTGCTGGTGAATCCACCGGGGCTTGCAAGGACATGTGTCTAGATGCACTGCGCAGCATCATGCTAGCCCGGATGACCGCATTGAGCTACGTTGTTCTGCATTAGACTGATGGACTTGCCAAGGCAATGTGCCGTCCTGCATTGGAGCTGCCAGTAGGTGTGGAGCACTGGGCCTGTTGTGGGCATAGAGCTGTGTTACACTGGATCACGTTTGAAGAGCTGTTGAGGCAATGAACTATCCTGCTTCAAAGATGCTGGGTACAGAGAAGCCTACTTTGTCCCTGTGGCTTAAGAATAGAAGGTCAGCTGACAGACTCTTGGAGATTTTGGAAACCAACAGGCTGGTTTCAACAGGGAAGATCAAAGCAGAAGAGTCCTGGTACAGCAACATCAGTCCTTGGGCAGCAAAGCAGGTCAGACTTCACAGCTGGGCAGTCCTTCTTAATGGCAAAGTCCAGAGGTCCAGAAGGGATCTGAAGAGTTGAAGTCTCACTTTGAAGTAGGAGAAACCTCCTGAGGTTTCCGCTCCCAGACGTGCTTGGAATTTCCTGGCTTCCTGGCCTGGTCCCAGATTGTCTGGGGTCACAATAAACTAGTGTTAAACCCCCTTGTGAGAGTGCTCAGGCAGGGCCTTTATGATGCATATTGGGGTAGGTAACAGCTCCTGCCCCTCATTAACTCAGAGTGGCCCATCCTGCCAGCACCTAGCTTCCCTTTGTCTCACTGTCTAGAAAAAATACACAAAGACCAACTACCAACTGTGCCTAGTCATGTGACCAAGGATGCAGGCAGTAGACACCAAATGGTTGGGAGAGGAAAATGCCAAAATCTACAAGTGGCATTTTCAGAATTGTAATTAACAATTCGACTTTACCATTAAAGAGAGCTTTTAATTGCAATCCTGTTAACACCAAGCTCGACCTGTCTACCTGCTTCCAATTGAAATATATCACTTATTAAGGTAACCCAATGTTATCATATGGGAGCGGTAAACCTTGAAGTAGTAAAAAACTAATTTAAGATTGTCTCACTACAAGGACATGTAAAATATATAGGGGGTCATTACGACCCTGGCGGCCGGCGGTACACTGGCGGTAACCGGCCACTCCACTTGACCTCCAGGCTTCCGGTCATAATCCACAGGGCAGCGCTGCCCTGGGGATTATGAGTCCCCAACAGCCAGCCTATCCATGGCGGTAAACACTGCCATGGAAAGGCGGGCGGTAAGGGGGACTCGAGGTGCCCCTGGGGGCCCCTGCACTGCCCATGCACTTGGGATGGGCAGTGCAGGGGCCCCCAGGCACAGCCCCATCGCGCATTTCACTGCATAAATCTTGGGCAGTGAAATATGCGACGGGTGCTGCTGCACCCCCTGCACATCAACATTGCCGCCGGCTCTATTATGAGCCGGCGTCAATGTTGATGTGACTTTTCCGCTGGGCCAGGGGATGGAAACGCTGTTTCCGTCCGCTGGCCCAGAGGAAATGTCATAATAGGGAGCCACCAATACCGCCAGCACTAGGTCAGAGACATCTTAAGGATTTTGGGGGCCCTAGGCCAAACGTATTTTGGTGACCCATGTTCCGAATTTCTTTGAAATTGCAAACCAGTTTCAGTTCTTTCATGTCCCCTTCGGCCAAGTCACTGACAATGCACAGCACACTGGTCCAAATTGAGTTAACATCTAATATTCAAAGATAGCGACATGTGTTTTCAATATTGTAACACAACAGCAGCTCACTAATGTTACTGCAAAAAAACTCTGTGACACCCACCTTTTTCTCATGTGTGAGGTTCTGTTTCGATCTAAAAGAAACTTTTTTTATGGATGTTGTATGAAACATCAACACAACATTTCTCTGAAAATGTCTGTAAAAGACTTAAAGGAGATGATATTTGAAACAATTTGTTTAAGAACTATTCAAGGTCATCAAGGAAAGACTCTTCAGAACAGAGCCGGCTCTATCCGGAACCGCCCCTTACAGACTGGGGCCCTGGGCCACAGCCCACTTTGCCCATGCCTTAAAACGTCTGCCCAGGGTGTCATTTCCTTTTTTTGGTGGAGGGGAGAGGGGGGACCGCAACCCATGGGTCATGCCACAGTCCCTAGTCATTTAAAAAAATAAATGCTCCCTGGGCCCGCCGTGTGACCTGTGGGAGGTCGGCCCACAACTTTATAATAATGAATGCCCTCTGAGCCCGCCATTCGCGGGGAGTTTGGGGTCATTCATTTTTACCATGTTTTCGGCCCACGGGGCATTATTTGTTTTAATGATTAGAGCCTACCATAGGCCCAGGTCCATGGGGCAGACAGCAGGTCCTAGGGGCATGTATTTTTTTAGCAAAATAATTGCCACAAAAATGCAGCAGAATTTGCATATATGTGCCACACAATTTGCATATTTGTGCCACAAAATTTGCTAATCAATGCCGCAATATCCTGGTGGGGAGGGGGTCTGTGAATGTTGTAATACAGTGCTGTACATTTTATGTAATAAGGATATCTATGAGGTGTTAATGCTTGCCTGTAGAACTTCGATGCAGATTTTGAGGCGTTACAGATAGTTGAATAATTGAGGGAATAGGGGTGACTCCCTTAGGAGTGGTTTAAGTTAAACTTGGGTTGTAAGCATGACTCTAAGGCTGTATGCCATTGTGCTCATCTCAGGAATGTAAGTAGTGTATTTTACCAAAGTATGGCACACTGTCTATATATGCGGGCAGAATGTGTCTCAACAGTGTCAAATGCATACTTTCAGGTCACACTAAATCTTTAAAAGGGGTATCCCATTAAGGTAAATAGAGAACAAACTCGTTTTTTAAAGGGTGTTCAAGTTTAAAAAGTGGGTGCCCCTTTAAACTGCTTGGAGGCATTTTGTTTGTTAAATGGAGGAATATCAGTAAAAAGAGGGTAACATCCACCACATGTGAATGACTTGACATATATGCTATGTGCCCAGCATGATGAATTACTTCAAGTCCACAACGCATATAGGGTGATGTCATAATGACAGGATGATGTTATCAGTGATGTCAGCAATTATGTCATACATCATCAGTGATGTAATATATGAAGTCATATGCAGTGCATGATGGGGAAAAATTTGTAGTTAGTTCACTAAAACATAATTGGTGAATTTAGGGGATTTTCCATTTTGAAATCTTAGTTCTTTTCTCATTTTCAAGCCTAACTATAACGTTACTTTAGCCTTTGTTTTTTTCAGTGAATTTCTGTGGCTTGTTGATTATATTATAAGTTAATCATACACCCAACCCCTTTGGGCAACCCGTGGCCAACCCCTGGCCTGTACCCTACCCACCACAGGATGTCAACTCTCCTCTGCTCATGGTATTTGTTTCATTTCTTTCGACTAGTGGGGTACCTTCAATATCCCAGTACCACAGGAGTACCATAGTGGGCTGTGTGCTGAGTGTGATAGTACCTCAATACCGACCGCAGAATTAGCTATTTTCTTTTTCATTTTATTTACTGGGAGGGGATCCCTTTGCACCCTTCCCACATGAGCCTGGGATCAGGGTATGCTCATTCTTCTCCCTTATGTGGCCTTTTTTTCCAAATTCAGGACTCAGGAACCAAGTCCCGGAGTCCTACAATGGGCGCCTCAACATTTTGTTCAGTAATGTGGAAAGTCAATCAGATTGTTTGGGTCCCACTGGATGAGGACCAGTCCCATGTGACCAAAATGGCCAACAGCAGAAACAGATCCCTCAACCAATCACAAGCTAACATTTAAAAAAAAAATTGTACCGGGGAACTCCCATGAGGCCAACAGCCCAGTATACCTCACTTTTTTCTGGGGGCTAAACTCTCCATAGATACTCTTTAAATGCTCATTCTCAACAGTTGGTTAACAGATTTACACCAAATAACACGAAGCACACTTTCTGAGGAAGGTTATAACTTTTACCAAATTTGGTATAATAACGTTTAGCCATTTTGTTCTATATCAGAAAGCAAAACGTTCCTATGAGAATTGACATGGAAAACTGCACTTTGTGCTCCCTTCTCTCAACTTTGCCTTGACAGACTGGTGTGAAGCTTTCCATGAAGGAGCCAAGGTAAATTAACTTTGTTTCCGGTAAGTTTTCTAGAGACTGATCAAATAATGTTACAATTACAAAGAAAAAAACACATTCTTTCTAGGTAAGTTCTGTCCTAACTATATGTACACAGTGGTGACTACCTCAAGATAGTACAAACGTATACTTTGGAGAAAGTAGTAAACTTATATTTACCTTCATGCTATTCTGCTTGTGGTCAATATTTTTCCAGGTCAAAATTTAAAACCCGATTTTCAAGTGGCTAATCGTCAGAACAACAGTCACACATAATTTTTCACAGTGGGGCAAAGGGATCAGAGATGACAGGGCGAGGGGCAGCAGGGTGCACGGGAAGGTCTGAAGCGGGGGAGCACTTTGTTATGTACAGCAGGGAAGCTTAGGTGATGCCCATGAAGAAAACCGAGGGCAATGTAATGCAAAATCTAAATTCCACATGCCATGCATGTGACTTGTAGACCTCTCTTTCTGCTCTCATTTTTTTTCAATATGTCTATGAGTTAAAGGATGCAATAGTTTACGATTTGTTGTACTTTAGTGATGTGAAATAGGCCCACATCCATTGTAGCGCAAGCACTCTGTAACAGGCGGAAGGATACAGAGTGAACAGCATGAGATAAGCGAGAAATATTCTGAGAGCAGCCAAAACCTACTCTTTGTATATTTTAAGCAATTGGTAGCTATAACACTATTGTTACCTTTGGTGGGCAAGTAAGGCTAGACCCAGAATTGCAAAATTGATATATAGACTTCAGGAGTATACATTCAAAACGAAATATGGTCCAGGGATAAAGAACATAAAAGCAGATTGTATGTTGAGATTGCCAATAGACAAAGGGGGGAAGTTTGAAGAGGATGAGTGGATGGTGGCAGAGATATAGGATATGTGTGGAGCCATATGCAAGGATGAGTGGAAAGCTGCGGTACAATCAGATACTGTATTAGAAAAATTAATGAAAGAATTACCAGTAGTAAAAAAATTGAATTTAGGTGTAGAATTATATATGTTCAAAAATGTATGGGAGAAATTGTCAGTTCTGGATGGAGTGGTGAGAAGAGGTGAAAAACTGGTAGTACCTGCCTGTTTAGGAGAAAGAGTGTTAAATTTAATACATGAAGGTCATGACGGCATGTCTGCCATGAAAAGGAGACTTGTGCTTATTTTTGGTGGCCAGGAATGGACAAACATATTGAAAGATATGTAAAGAAATATGCTGCCTGCACGTGTAGTGATAAATCGCATGTATTGCAAGAATCAGCCATTAAATCATTGGAGTTAGCGAGGATGGAATGGGAGAGGGTAGCTATTGATATATGTGGTCCATTTGAGTGTTTGGGTCGGTCAGACAATTTCCCCATTGTCATGATGGATTATTATTCAAAATGTCCAGAAGTAGCATTTATGAAGGAATTGAAAACATGTAATGTGGTAGCATTCTATGAAGAGATATTTAGAAGGGAAGGATGACCTGGGGAAATATTGGCCATCTTTATACTTTTTGACGTGAGCCTGGGCGAGCACAGATTTGCATAAAAAAGAATACCGCGGGCTACCGCCATTCCTACGCACCAGCCGGGCGTCATATTTATGGAATGACACTAGCCGGCGCTGCGGCCTGGTTAGCGTCAAAATAAATTACGCAAACCCGGCAGCGGAGGCACAGGGAAGAATGGGGATTGTGCGTCAAGGAATGGTGCAAGTCAGATTAGCGTAAAAAATATTGACGCTAACCTGACTAGCGTCAATTTATGACGCAAAACCCCCATGGAAATGACTCCTGTCTTAAAAATAGACAGGAGTCATGCCCCCCCTGCCCAATGGCCATGCCCAGGGGACTTCGGTCCCCTGGCCATGGTCACTGGGCACAGTGACATGTAGGGGGGACCAAGTTAGGCCCCCCCTATGCCACTTAAAAAATAAAAACGAAATACGTACCTGGACTTACCTAGGATGGGCCCCCCATCCCTGGGTATCCTCCAGGGGTGCACGAGGATGGCAGGGGGTGTTCCAGGATGCAGGGAAGGGCACCTGTGGACTGCTTCCATGGTCTCCCACAGGTCCCTTAACACCTGCCCTGACCCAGGCATTAAATTTTTTTTAAGGCCCGTCTCTTCCTGTGCGTCATTTTGACGTGAAAGTATAAATAAGGCGCAAATGCCTTAGAGTAATTTTTTGGACGGGAACGTCTACCTTGCATATCATTAGCGCAAGGTAAGTGTCCACGCTAACAAATGACGCAAACTCCATGGATTTTGGTGATTGAAAGTATAAATATGTAGTTACGTTTGCAGTCCACAGTTTACGTCTGTTGAATTTGAAAATGTCCTCAAGAAGTTGGGAATTAAACATTGTAAGACATCAGTGTATCATCCAAGGGGCAATGGAATAATTGCACGCTTTAGTCGAGTGTTAGGGGAAAGTATTCAATAAGCTATGTTCAACAATTCTTCTTGGAGGAATCAGGTTAGTGACATGTTGTTGAATTATAGAACCACCCCACATAGTGTGACTGGGGAAACACAGTTTTTGCTATTGAAGGGAAGAGTACCATGTACAGTAGCGGTACCAGCATGGATGGTCAGAAAGCAAAGGTGTGTCGTTAATCACAAGGTAATTTTTGAAAGGGTGAGAAAATATCAAAAACAGTATAAATCAGGACACATTAGCAAAATTAAAAGAAAACAAAAGATGTATGATAAAGGAAGGGGTGCGAGAGTCGGCAACAAAAAATTATAATAAAGTTAACTATGCAGATAACGTTATAGGAATTTGTCGAGTACGCTTCTACAATTATTGAGGTGTTTCAGCATTTATTGAAACATTTTCTGAACTTCATGGTTGGATGCCTTTGTGGGTGAGGCGCAGTCAGGGCTAACTGCACTGTGAAGGGGCAGGGCAGTGCACATCAGTGGGGGAACAAAATAAATAGTCAATAAAAAATAAAAAAACTTACCTGCCACGCCGCTGCGCCGCCCCTCTTTCCTGGTCACTGGAGGCACAGGCTCCCAACCTTCCCTGCGGATATTCCTACCACTGCATGAAAGTACCTTTAGGATTGGCTGGAGTGCCCTGGCTCGGTGCTCCCAGACAAACTGGGAGCCTGCGCCTACTCTCTCCAGCCCGGCAACACAGTGCCAGATTGGAAAGAGCACAGTGTGCATGTGTGTTTGACCGGCCTGAGACAACCGGCCAAACATATATGCACAATGAGGGGGGGTGATGTGCACACCCACTTTGTCCCTGTGATCCCCCATGGCCCCTCCGCTTTAGCAATAAAACGATAATAAACACAGTTTATTATTGTTTTATCATTAAAAGTTAGCAGAGGCTGCTGCTTGTGGAGGGTGACGCACCCTCTGCCATAGCAGAGGAACTGCCACTGGTGAGGGGGTCACCTGCTTGGTAAGTGGTCGGGCTTGCATATGGTGCTCCTAGGACAGTCATGTTCTCGTGCACTCACTTAGGTGTTCTTCTATCAAGAAGAACACAAGGCCTATTTAGACAAAGGCAGATAGGCCAATTATAATACAGATCAGATCATACTGTTTCATGGTCTACATCGACGCATGTGAACAGATGGTTCCCATGTTAGATCACATCAGATGAGGGGTGTATGGGCCTACATCTGGGCATGCCTAGGTTATACCCTTCTCATTTCCACATTGCAGTGCAGAAAATTAATGCAATATCATTGAGAGGGTGGTGATGGGCGTATTATTATTAGGTCAAACATTAGCCAAGATCTTTTGATTTTCACTGAAATTATATCTCAGACCTATGATGGCAGGTGACTACTGTTTTTAACTAGCATTTATTTTAAGCATCCTAATTATTTTTAATTCAACGTTTACAGATAATGTTTTTTACCAATCATTTTCTCTTTTTATCTGCATTTTTATCTTCCTCCCTTCAGGCCCGTGTTCAGTGGCCTCAGGTGTGGTCTAAGCTGCTTCGCAGCGATTTTCTCTGGGGTCTTTAGGGGATTTCAATAAGGGCCTCTCTCTCACCCTCTTCTTACCTCTGTGCCACCTCACATGTCTCTCCTGGGACATCCACCCTCCCTCTCCTCTTCGAATACAGCACCCGTCCCGGCCACCATCTTTACTCTTCTTCTGGTTCTATCTGGAAGCCGCCATCTTGGGTTACTGTCTAGTTGCCGCCCACTGCTTCCCTGACCCCATCCATATAAGGGTCGCAATGCAGTGGACACGCAGCAGACGCAAAGCGGACCCTCAGACCTACGATGGCAGGTGACTCCTGTTCTTAACTAGCATTTGTTTTAAGCATCTTCATTATTTTTAATTCAACGTTCACAGATAGTGTTTTTTACCAATCATTTTCTCTTTTTTATCTGTATTTTTATCTGCCTCCCGTCAGGCCCGTGTTCAGTGGCCTCAGGTATGGCATAAGCTGCTTTGCAGCAATTTTCTCTGGGGTCTTTAGGGGATTTCACTAAGGTCCTCTCTCTCGCCCTCTTCTTACCTCTGTGTCTCCGCATTTGTCTCTCATGGGACATAAACCCTCCCTCTCCTCTTGGAATACAGCACCAGTCACGGCTGCTATCTTTACTTTTCTTCTGGTTCCATCAGGAATCTGCCATCTTGGGTTGCGGTCTAGTTGCCGCCTACTGCTTCCCTGACCCCATATAAGGGTTGAGATGCAGGGGACGCCCGCTGGTGCAACAAAGGTATGTCTAAGACAAGCCTGTCCATGCCCAGATGGGTCAAGGGGCCAGGGGCTCTTGTTGGGTGTGTAAGCACATTCCTTGATGGAATGTATGGCTGGTGACACGAGGGAGCTCCAATGTCTATGACGTTGGAACTCTTCTCGAGTCAGTTGAGCCAGGACGCACCACTGTACAGACCTGTTCCCTTTTCGCTGTATTGGCGTTCCTAATAAAAGAAGAATAGTGTGGCAGGCTTTGGCGGTACAAACCAGTCTGAGACTGAGTAATTAGGTAAGTAAACCAATAAGTTATTTATTGTTATTATTTTCTTTTACTTTGGGGAAGAAAATACAGTCCGGTATCCTTTCTATGGTTTCTTGGGGTTTTGTTCAATTCTCCATTAATTGTTGCAATTTCTTATTTCCTTCTTTCTCATCTAGGTCGGTGGTTGTTTGGTTCTGGAGGCTCCAGCACGGTTTACAGAGAAAGGAAACAGAAAAAATGCGACGGTAAGTGGAGGTTGCTTCTGGGGTTTATTTTTTATGGAATGGGAGGGGAAGGGCTCCAAGAGGAACGGAGAGTGATGGTACGCCAGGGTAAATGTGAGGAAAAAACATAAGTTTCTATTCGTGCATATCGTAGATCTTAGTGCTCCCAAAAATATAAAGAAAGGGAAAAGAAGGGAAAAAAAATGCTTCTCCTATTTAGAGTGCGCTGCCCCCCCTGTTTCCCTCACCCACCTCCCCTGGTCCCTTCCCCGGTGCCCCTTTAGTCGTAATCTCCCTCGTCCCCAGGAGGGACCGTACCTTAGCAAGCCACGACCCTCCTGGGTCGTGGCGGGCTCCTCGGCTACTTTTTCCCACAGTGGCACTGTCGCCAGTCCTCTCGCCCCCTTCAAAGGGTCGGTCTCCGTCTTCTTCGTCCGGGTCTCTCTCTCCGTCTCCTGCTCGCTGGTCCGCGGCGTCTTCCCCCTCTGCCGGTGAGTCCGTCCTCGTCTTATCGTCCCGCCCCCGGAAGGCCGTCCCAGACGCGTTCTGTAGCGTTACCATGGTAACAGGGGAACGCGGAAAAGACGTTGCGGGGTTATCCAAGAGGTTCTGGGTTACGGAGGGAGGAGACGAGTTCTCGGGAAGCCGTCTACAAATAGTACTCATCTTGGCTCTGACTCTGATTCAACCATCCCCACTACAATCTGGCGACGAGGGTGGTGAAAGCGCAATCTACCGACTCTTCATGATTTACACCAGCGTCGGAGCAAGATTTCTGGATACGCGCCGATCTTCTCTTCATTACTTCGGCCTGCGTCAACACCGTCATCGAACAGGTTTTTCTTTTTCATTTTAATTGAGGTTGGACATTGTTTTTGGGGGGGATTTAGTTCCCCGACTCATACGCGTCGAGATGCGCGAGTGGAAACCAATTGGGTCCATGAGCCGCTCAATGCGCATTGCTTGGTCGCGCGTCATTACCTAGGGAATGGAGTCGCATTCCACTCGTGTCCTATAAAGAATTAGCACGTTTCCATAGGAACGGAAACAACACATGCGCTGCGGCACTACAAGCGGTGCGTCTCCTAGGGAACCAGAGACGCTCTGCACGTCGTTTCAGCAGCGTGCCGCATTACAGTCTGTGGTTGAGCGTCTCCTGGGCAACAAGCACAATCGTCGGTATTTCCTTTAATTAAAAAAAAAAAAGAGAGAACACAGAAGGAAAATAAAAAGTAATAAACAATCATTAAGAAAAAAAACAAGAATCAACACATTTTTTTTCTAAAGTGGAACAGGTCTTAGAAGTTACTGTTGCAAACCAGTATTTAATAATTTGTTTTGTGCCAATTACTGAACTGTGCATCCAGGTCTGGGTGACGTGGCGCAGCCTAATTTTACTATTATTCCACCACAAGCATTTTGGGCTGAAGGGAATGCCCCACCAGTTAAATGGACAGAATGGAAAGACTATTTCTTGAACTATATAGGGGCCATTGATCTTGAGAATAAAATGCCTGCAGAACAGAAGAAAAGACTCTTGCTACATTCGTTGGGGCCCATTGGTTTGAAAACGTACAACAAGATGCAGAAAAACTCTTTAAGTGGAGACACTTGTGTTTTTAATGTTGCAATGGAAGATCTTGACAAATATTTTGCACCGAAAGTTTGTGTCGGAATTACTTGTTACAAGTTTTTCCAAATAAAACAAGAGAAAGGAGAGTCTGTATATGACTATGTGGCAGACTTAAAAAAATTGCCCCTTGATTGTAAGTTTGATCCTATACATGATGATCTGATACGGGATCAAGTAGTTATGCATGGCAACAATCAATCCATTCAGGAAAGGTTATGGATTAATGGTGATTCCCCGCTGGGGGGGATATTGGCCATTGTAAGGAAGGCAGAAATTTCAGAAAGGTGTGTTTCAGAATTAAAATCGACAGAGAGGAGTGTTGACAACATTTACAAAATAACTAATCGTAGAACACTGAAGGAACAGAAAACATCACAAAGTAGTGATGGTGAGAGAAGGTGTTATAGGTGTGACATCAAGGAGCACCTGGCATACGCTAAGACGTGCCCAGCCTTGAAACTGAAATGTATCAAATGTGGTATTGTGGGCCATTTTCTGAAGGTCTGCAGGAATGAAAAGAAAATTGTTAAGTGTATATTGGAAGGTGATGCTCACATGGGAACCGAGAACAAAGAATATTCCTCTGAATCTAGAGACGTTGCTGAGGATGGGAACTTTATCTTCAAAATAACTAATGCAGAGACCAAAGGGAAACCAATGTGTGATATGGAGATTGGTGGAATTCCTATTACTATGTACGCCGATTCTGGCTCACCCTTCACTATCGTGAATGAAGAGGTATGGAATACAACATTCGTGAATAAATTAGGCAAACAATTGTTGCAACCAGATGTCAGGCCTGAGAGCTATACAGGAGACAAAATTGACCTGCAAGGTTTCAGATGGCTCTTATTCTCTTTTAAAAATAGGTGTGCCAGAGGAAAATTGTATGTGTCAAAAAGGGGGCCATCAGTCCTTGGATGGAAAGATCAAGGAAAACTTCAAATGATCCTGGATCCCAACAGCAGAGAAAAAGTGTTAATAGTTGGTGATGGGTTTTCTTTAGCCATGGAAATGGAAAGAAGATTCCCTAAAGTCTTTGATAAACTATTAGGAAAATTGGTAGGTTGTGAACATGAAATAGTATTAAAGAAGAATGCCATACCAAAAATTCATAAAGTGAGATCGGTACCCTTGATGATAAGGGATGAAGTTTCGAAAGAATTGGAAAAACTGGTACGGATGGACGTTTTTGAACCTATAGAAAGTGCAGAATGGATTTCACCAGTGGTTTTCGCTCGACGCAGCAATGGGAGGATCCGCTTATGCGTCGATTTGAGATATTTGAATGAAAATATTGTGATCGACCGCTTTCCTTTACCGAAAATCACCAAAATGGTTTCCAATCTCAAAGGTGCTAGTTGGTTTTCTACAATTTACTTATCTGCTGCTTATCATCAGATTCCTTTGAGAACTGAATCAAGAAAACTGACAGCTTTCATCACACCTTTCAGATGTTCCCAGTACAAAAAGATGGCTTTTGGACTAGCGTCTGCAGCTGCAGTTTTTCAAAGATTAATGTATAAGTTATTCGGAAACTCTTTAGGAGTGATGTGTTTCCAAGATGATATTTTCGTATTTGGATGTGATCGGAAGGTGCATGATGAGAGATTGAGACCTGTTTTGGGGGTGTTGGAAAGTAAGGGTTTGACCGTGGAATTGAGCAAGTGTAAGTTTGCCAGGAGAAGTGTGGAGTATTTGGGGCATGGAATCAGTGGTGATGGAGTGAAACCGAAGGCGTCATTGGTTAGTGCCATTGTTAGTGCAGCGACCCCCACTACAAAGGAAGAAGTAAGATCATTTTTTGGGTATGGCAAACTTTCGTGCGAAATTTGTCCCAAATTTTGCAGAAAAGGTTTCTAATTTGAGACTTCTTCTTAACCCCTTCCCCGCCACGGACGTAATGGTTACGTCCATGGCAGCGCCCGTGTGGCGCCATGGACGTAACCATTACGTCCAGGGACTGGCAGTCGGGGGAAGCGCTAGCGCTTCCCCCGAGGGCCGCCCCCCAACACCCCCAGGCCAGGGCTGAAAGGGGAATCCCTTCCCCTTTCACGCCCACCCCCCCCCCGCCCCCCCCCCATGACGTCAGCGCGCGATCGCGCGCTGATTTCATGGAAACGGGGAATGACGCGCTGGAAGCCATTTGCTTCCAGTGCGTCAAGGGAGAAGGTGAGTATTTCACCTTCGTGCGGGGTGGGGGTGCTCTCAGAGAGGCATCGAGGGAAAGGAAAGGGTTTTCCTTTCCCTCGATGTCTCTTTGAGCATTCCTGCTGCCCGATCGCGATGCGATCGGGCAGCAGGAATGCCCACTAGACACCAGGGATTTCTGTATGTGTGTGTGTGAGTGAATATTAGTGTAGGGGAGCGAACCCTTGGGCAAGGGTCGCTTCCCTTTGGGGGCACATGCTTTTTACGTCGTTTCTGCCCCCCCTGGGGGCAGATTGGCCCTATTTTTAGGCCGATCTGCCCCCAAGGGGGGCAGAAAGCCACTAGACACCAGGGATTTTATTGTTGCTGTGTATTTTTTGTGTTGGGGGGCGGCCCCTTGGGCAAGGGTCGCTCCCCTTTGGGGGCACATGTATTTTACGTCGTTTCTGCCCCCCCTGGGGGCAGATTGGCCCTATTTTTAGGCCGATCTGCCCCCAAGGGGGGCAGAAAGCCACTAGACACCAGGGATTTTATTGTTGATTTGAATTTTTTGTGTTGGGGGGCGGCCCCTTGGGCAAGGGTCGCTCCCCTTTGGGGGCAAATGTATTTTACGTCGTTTCTGCCCCCCCTGGGGGCAGATTGGCCCTATTTTTAGGCCGATCTGCCCCCAAGGGGGGCAGAAAGCCACTAGACACCAGGGATTTTATTGTTGATGTGTATTTTTTGTGTTGGGGGGCGGCCCCTTGGGCAAGGGTCGTCCCCAGGGGCCCTCATGTATTTTTGGGCAGTTCTGCCCCCCTTGGGGGCAGAGAGGCCTATTTTTTTAGGCCTTTCTGCCCCCAAGGGGGGCAGAATCCCAATAGCGCCAGAAATAGTATGTATGTATGTGTGCTTTGTGTTGGGGGGTGGCCCCTTGGGCAAGGGTCGCTCCCCCCAGGGGCGCAATGTATTTATTGTCGTTTCTGCCCCCCTTGGGGGCAGATTGGCCCTATTTTTAGGCCGATCTGCCCCCAAGGGGGGCAGAAAGCCACTAGACACCAGGGATTTTATTGTTGATGTGTATTTTTTGTGTTGGGGGGCGGCCCCTTGGGCAAGGGTCGCCCCCAGGGGCCCTCATGTATTTTTGGGCAGTTCTGCCCCCCTTGGGGGCAGAGAGGCCTATTTTTTTTAGGCCTTTCTGCCCCCAAGGGGGGCAGAATCCCAATAGCGCCAGAAATAGTATGTATGTATGTGTGCTTTGTGTTGGGGGGTGGCCCCTTGGGCAAGGGTCGCTCCCCCCAGGGGCGCAATGTATTTATTGTCGTTTCTGCCCCCCTTGGGGGCAGATTGGCCCTATTTTTAGGCCGATCTGCCCCCAAGGGGGGCAGAAAGCCACTAGACACCAGGGATTTTATTGTTGATGTGTATTTTTTGTGTTGGGGGGCGGCCCCTTGGGCAAGGGTCGCCCCCAGGTGCCCTCATGTATTTTTGGGCAGTTCTGCCCCCCTTGGGGGCAGAGAGGCCTATTTTTTGTAGGCCTTTCTGCCCCCAAGGGGGGCAGAATCCCAATAGCGCCAGAAATAGTATGTATGTATGTGTGCTTTGTGTTGGGGGGTGGCCCCTTGGGCAAGGGTCGCTCCCCCCAGGGGCGCAATGTATTTATTGTCGTTTCTGCCCCCCTTGGGGGCAGATTGGCCCTATTTTTAGGCCGATCTGCCCCCAAGGGGGGCAGAAAGCCACTAGACACCAGGGATTTTATTGTTGATTTTTATTTTTTGTGTTGGGGGGTGGCCCCTTGGGCAAGGGTCGCCCCCAGGGGCCCACATGTATTTTTGGGCAGTTCTGCCCCCCTAGGGGGCAGATATGCCTATTTTTTAGGCCTTTCTGTCCCCAAGGGGGGCAGAATCCCCATAGCGCCAGGGATACTATGTATGTGTGTGTGTGCTTTGTGTGGGGGTGTGGCACCTTGGGCAAGGGTCGCCCCCCCCCAAATGGTGCAATGTAATCTGGGTGATTTCTGCCCCCTCCCCTTGGGGGTAGATTGGCCTATTTTTTTTTTAGGCCCATCTTCCCCCAAGCAGAGAAGACTAGACACGGGAAAATGAAAAAATGGTTAGTGGCGGAGTGTTTGTCAACTGGCGAAGTATTTACTTTTATGATAATAACAGTTTTTCTCCTTTTTGTTTTAGTTCAAAGCTTTTGCTGACTTTGCTGTGGCTTGTTGCAGTTTTGGCAGTAGTTGTCCTGCGGTTTGCGTAGTTGCATGTTTTAGGTAAGTAAATAAATTTACTCCAAGTGAGTATTGTTGCAATGCATGAATGACATGTTTGTAGGTGGTGTACTGAATGCAGGATTGTGTGTGAAATTGTCCTTAGAGTTATGCACAATGATTATTGTGTTGTCTTATGTCTAATTTGCTTTTTTTTTTCTCTTTTTAGTGGGATATCGTTGGTGATTGCTGTGGCTGTGCAGAGTAGTTGCTGGTGAGTCAAGCTTTTTCAGGCAAGTGAGCAGTATAGTTTTTGAGTTTATAATTCTTAGTGATAAACCTATACTTTGTTACTTATCTTACACAGTGCTGGTTGTTGGTGGTGTATTTGTCCAGTTAATTTTAGTAGGAAGGATCATGGCCAGCCGTAGGATGACCGCTCAGCAGGTTGTTAGTGTGCTTTTTGAGTCATCTTCTGACCATGAATATGAGACTGACTCTGCATCTGAGGCAGAGGAGGAAGTGCAGGATTCTGGAAGTGAATTTTCTGTCAGAGATGAATCATCTGATGATGAAGCCACTCTCAGTGCTGATGAAGGGCCTGTTTTAGAGGAGGACAGTGATGTGCCAATGGTGCAGGAGCCAGCGGCTGAAAGGCTTCCCATTGGAAGACCTGACGCATGGGTTGCACCAAACATGGAGCAGCCACAGTTGCCTGCGTTTACTGGTTTTCCAGGGTGTCGAGTTAATACGGAAAACTTTTTACCCGTCAACTTTTTTGAGTTGTTTATGGACGATATATTTTTGGAAGAGATTGTTGAGCAGACTAATTTGTATGCAGAGCAGTTTTTGAGGGACAACGCTGCCAGACTTAGGCCACACTCTAGAGCTAGCCGGTGGATTCCCACAAATCTGGAAGAGTTGAAAAAGTTCTTGGGTTTAACTTTTTTGATGGGGCTGATAAGGAAGCCGTCGCTGTCTTCATATTGGTCTACTAGTCCCTTGATGGCAACTGCTATATTTCCTGCCATCATGAGTCGTAACCGGTATGAGCTTCTTCTTCGGATGTTGCATTTTGTAGATAATGCTTTAGCCTTGCCACGAGATCATCCTGATTCTGACCGTCTTTTTAAGATTAGACCTGTCCTTGATCATTTGGTAGATCGGTTTTCAGAGATCTATGTTCCAGGGAAAGAAATATCTGTAGATGAGTCTTTGGTCCTGTTCAAGGGTCGTTTGGTTTTTAGGCAGTACATTCCTAGCAAGAGGGCACGGTATGGAATTAAATTGTATATGCTGTCAGAAAGTAGTACAGGATATGTTTATAATTTCCGGGTCTACACTGGTAGGGATTCCAATATTGACCCCCCTGGTTGTCCTCCCACTTTTGGAGTTAGTGAGAAAATTGTGTGGGAACTTGGTAGACGACTGTTTAACAAAGGTCACCATTTATATGTAGATAACTTCTACACTGGAGTTCGGTTGTTCAAGGAGTTGTTCAGAGTGGACACTGTTGCTTGTGGCACAATCCGCTCTAATCGGAAAGGCTATCCAAAAGAGCTTGTCTGTAAAAAACTTGAGAAGGGACAGTGCAGTGCCTTGCGGAATGATGAGCTGCTAGCTCTGAAATTTGTAGACAAGAGGGATGTATACATGCTAAGCACCATCCATGATGAGAGTACTTCACCTGTGGCTGTTTGGGGTCAGGTTGCCGAAGTGCGCAAACCTGTGTGCATCTTAGACTATAATAAGCACATGGGTGGTGTTGATAGAGTAGATCAGAGGTTAGAACCTTACACTGCTGCTCGTAAGTCTTATGTGTGGTATAAGAAATTAGCGCTTCACTTGTTCCACTTGGCAACTTTTAATGCTTTTGTTGTGTTTAAGGATAGTTCTCCAGAGTCAAGGATGACATTTGTGAAATTTCAGGAGTCTATCATAGCTAGCCTTGTTGTGCTGGAACAGGCAAGAGTTCCTAGAGAAGCAGTGGTGGAGGATGTGGCTAGATTGAAAGATCGTCACTTTGCTGAGCACATTCCTCCCACGGCCAAAAAAAACTTTCCTGCTAAGAGATGTAGAGTCTGTGCTCGAAGAGGTATCAGGAAGGAGACTAGGATGTACTGCCCTGATTGTCCTTCAAAGCCTGGGCTGTGTGTGGGTGGCTGTTTCAGGAGCTACCACACACAGAAGAATTATTGGGAAATTCCGTGAGCGTAAACTGGTGTTTTATATTTTTATATGTTCGGTTTCACGGTTGGCATTAGTCATGTATTCAGTTAGAGCTTTTGTGTTTGTAGTTTTGTACTAATTTATGATTAGTGGTTTCTTTGTTGTTTAAAAACAAAAAAAAGGGGATGGCATGTGTAGAGTGGCGCTTGGCTGGCGGCGTGGGTGTGGTGGCGCTTGGCTGGCGGTGTGTGTGGGGTGGCGCTTGGCTGGCGGTGTGTGTGGGGTGGCGCTTGGCTGGCGGTGTGTGTGGGGTGGCGCTGGGCTGGCGGTGTGTGTGGGGTGGTGCTGGGCTGGCGGTGTGTGTGGGGTGGCGCTTGGCTGGTGGTGTGGGTGGGGTGGCGCTTGGCTGGCAGTGCCGGCCAAACGCCAGTCCACACACTCATCAGCTGGTGTGATTGCTGTATCAGGCATGTGGGCGTATGAAAGTGATGGGCCCTTGACTGGCGCTGTCTGTGGATGCGAGTCTTGTAATGTGCTGGGCCCGTGGCTGGCGGCGTGAATGGTCTAGTGCATGTCATGTATGAAAGGTGTGTGAATGGACTGTAAAGCGGTTGGTGCCTTGTCGTGGCTTTACAGCTCACGAGCTGTGAGTCATTGGTTCAGTTTTTTGGCCTTTCAGTTATTACCAGTGCATTTCACTTTTGTGAAATCTCTTGTTAATAAAATTTTATCTACTGAACCATCACTCACCCTCATGCCAAATCCAACCAGTATGTGTGGTACAAATGACAAAACCTGCTCCGCTGTAATCAGGCGTCGCAGCACACTTGAGACACGCTAGGTGCCTCAGGTGGGACCCCGATGATGAAGCATGCCACCAACTTGGTTGGTGGGTGAGGGATCTTCTTCACATAACCTAAGTGTGTTTCTTTTCACAATTTTAGTGTTTGGCACATCACGGACGTATGTGCACACATCAAAGTGATATATTCCAAAAATACCTGTGTTTGGGGGGGAGGGCCCACCTATGTTTTTGGTCCTGGGTGCGGCCGTCATGTAGGGAAACCTACAAAACCCAGAAACTTTTTAAAACTAGGCACCCCAAGGAGTCTAGGGAGGTGTGGCTTGTGTGGCTCCCCCAACATTTTCTTACCCAGACTCCTCTGTAAACCTCACAATTTGCATAAAAAAGCATATTTTCCTGATTTTTCTTAGTAGGATCACCGCTCCAGCACAAAATTCCTACTCCCCAGTTTTCCCCTCAGTCTCCCAAGTAAAATGACACCTCACTTATGTGGGTCCCCAAAGCAGAGTCCGTCTAAAGATGTATAAAAGAATATGCCCTTATAAACTTGCTGTGCTATCCCTTCTATCCCTTCAGGTTTTGGGCCTTATTATGTTGCAGGCACCTGGGCCACCCACACAACTGAGGTATCATTTTTATCGGGAGACTTGGGGGAACGTTGGGTGGAAGGAAATTTGTGGCTCCTATCAGATTCCAGAACTTTCTGCCACAGAAATGTGAGGAACATGTGTTTTTTTAGCCAAATTTTGAGGTTTGCAAAGGATTCTGGGTAACAGAACCTGGTCCGAGCCCCGCAAGTCACCCCTCCTTGGATTCCCCTAGGTCTCTAGTTTTCAGAAATGCACTGGTTTGGTAGGTTTCCCTAGGCGCCGGGTGAGCTACAGGCCAAAATCTGCAGGTAGGCACTGTTTTCTCCCAAAATTGTGGATGTGTCCACGTTGCGCTTTGGGGTGTTTCCTGTCGCAGGCGCTAGGCCTACCCACGCAAGTGAGGTATCATTTTTATCGGGAGACTTGGGGGAACGCTGGGTGGAAGGAAATTTGTAGCTCCTCTCAGATTCCAGAACTTTCTGCCACAGAAATGTGAGGAACATGTGTTTTTTTAGCCAAATTTTGAGGTTTGCAAAGGATTCTGGGTAACAGAACCTGGTCCGAGCCCCGCAAGTCACCCCTCCTTGGATCCCCCTAGGTCTCTAGTTTTCAGAAATGCACAGGTTTGGTAGGTTTCCCTAGGTGGCGGCTGAGCTAGAGGCCAAAATCTACAGGTAGTCACTTTGCTAAAAACAGCTCTGTTTTCTGTGATATGTCCACGTTGTGTTTTGGGGCATATCCTGTCGCGGGCGCTAGGCCTACCCACACAAGTGAGGTATCATTTTTATCCGGAGACGTGGGGGAACGCTGGGTGGAAGGAAATTTGTAGCTCCTCTCAGATTCCAGAACTTTCTGCCACAGAAATGTGAGGAACATGTGTTATTTTAGCCAAATTTTGAGGTTTGCAAAGGATTCTGGGTAACAGAACCTGGTCCGAGCCCCGCAAGTCACCCCTCCTTGGATTCCCCTAGGTCTCTAGTTTTCAGAAATGCACAGGTTTGGTAGGTTTCCCTAGGTGGCGGCTGAGCTAGAGGCCAAAATCTACAGGTAGGCACTTCGCAAAAAACACCTCTGTTTTTTTCCAAAATTTAGGATGTGTCCACGTTGCGCTTTGGGGTGTTTCCTGTCGCCGGCGCTAGGCCTACCCACGCAAGTGAGGTATCATTTTTATCGGGAGACTTGGGGGAACGCTGGGTGGAAGGAAATTTGTAGCTCCTCTCAGATTCCAGAACTTTCTGCCACAGAAATGTGAGGAACATGTGTTTTTTTAGCCAAATTTTGAGGTTTGCAAAGGATTCTGGGTAACAGAACCTGGTCCGAGCCCCGCAAGTCACCCCTCCTTGGATCCCCCTAGGTCTCTAGTTTTCAGAAATGCACAGGTTTGGTAGGTTTCCCTAGGTGGCGGCTGAGCTAGAGGCCAAAATCTACAGGTAGTCACTTTGCTAAAAACAGCTCTGTTTTCTGTGATATGTCCACGTTGTGTTTTGGGGCATATCCTGTCGCGGGCGCTAGGCCTACCCACACAAGTGAGGTATCATTTTTATCGGGAGACGTGGGGGAACGCTGGGTGGAAGGAAATTTGTAGCTCCTCTCAGATTCCAGAACTTTCTGCCACAGAAATGTGAGGAACATGTGTTATTTTAGCCAAATTTTGAGGTTTGCAAAGGATTCTGGGTAACAGAACCTGGTCCGAGCCCCGCAAGTCACCCCTCCTTGGATTCCCCTAGGTCTCTAGTTTTCAGAAATGCACAGGTTTGGTAGGTTTCCCTAGGTGGCGGCTGAGCTAGAGGCCAAAATCTACAGGTAGGCACTTCGCAAAAAACACCTCTGTTTTTTTCCAAAATTTAGGATGTGTCCACGTTGCGCTTTGGGGTGTTTCCTGTCGCCGGCGCTAGGCCTACCCACGCAAGTGAGGTATCATTTTTATCGGGAGACTTGGGGGAACGCTGGGTGGAAGGAAATTTGTAGCTCCTCTCAGATTCCAGAACTTTCTGCCACAGAAATGTGAGGGACATGTGTTTTTTTAGCCAAATTTTGAGGTTTGCAAAGGATTCTGGGTAACAGAACCTGGTCCGAGCCCCGCAAGTCACCCCTCCTTGGATCCCCCTAGGTCTCTAGTTTTCAGAAATGCACAGGTTTGGTAGGTTTCCCTAGGTGACGGCTGAGCTAGAGGCCAAAATCTACAGGTAGTCACTTTGCTAAAAACAGCTCTGTTTTCTGTGATATGTCCACGTTGTGTTTTGGGGCATATCCTGTCGCGGGCGCTAGGCCTACCCACACAAGTGAGGTATCATTTTTATCGGGAGACGTGGGGGAACGCTGGGTGGAAAGAAATTTGTGGCTCCTCTCAGATTCCAGAACTTTCTGCCACAGAAATGTGAGGAACATGTGTTTTTTTAGCCAAATTTTGAGGTTTGCAAAGGATTCTGGGTAACAGAACCTGGTCCGAGCCCCGCAAGTCACCCCTCCTTGGATCCCCCTAGGTCTCTAGTTTTCAGAAATGCACAGGTTTGGTAGGTTTCCCTAGGTGGCGGCTGAGCTAGAGGCCAAAATCTACAGGTAGTCACTTTGCTAAAAACAGCTCTGTTTTCTGTGATATGTCCACGTTGTGTTTTGGGGCATATCCTGTCGCGGGCGCTAGGCCTACCCACACAAGTGAGGTATCATTTTTATCGGGAGACGTGGGGGAACGCTGGGTGGAAGGAAATTTGTGGCTCCTCTCAGATTCCAGAACTTTCTGCCACAGAAATGTGAGGAACATGTGTTTTTTTAGCCAAATTTTGAGGTTTGCAAAGGATTCTGGGTAACAGAACCTGGTCCGAGCCCCGCAAGTCACCCCTCCTTGGATCCCCCTAGGTCTCTAGTTTTCAGAAATGCACAGGTTTGGTAGGTTTCCCTAGGTGGCGGCTGAGCTAGAGGCCAAAATCTACAGGTAGTCACTTTGCTAAAAACAGCTCTGTTTTCTGTGATATGTCCACGTTGTGTTTTGGGGCATATCCTGTCGCGGGCGCTAGGCCTACCCACACAAGTGAGGTATCATTTTTATCGGGAGACGTGGGGGAACGCTGGGTGGAAGGAAATTTGTAGCTCCTCTCAGATTCCAGAACTTTCTGCCACAGAAATGTGAGGAACATGTGTTATTTTAGCCAAATTTTGAGGTTTGCAAAGGATTCTGGGTAACAGAACCTGGTCCGAGCCCCGCAAGTCACCCCTCCTTGGATTCCCCTAGGTCTCTAGTTTTCAGAAATGCACAGGTTTGGTAGGTTTCCCTAGGTGGCGGCTGAGCTAGAGGCCAAAATCTACAGGTAGGCACTTCGCAAAAAACACCTCTGTTTTTTTCCAAAATTTAGGATGTGTCCACGTTGCGCTTTGGGGTGTTTCCTGTCGCCGGCGCTAGGCCTACCCACGCAAGTGAGGTATCATTTTTATCGGGAGACTTGGGGGAACGCTGGGTGGAAGGAAATTTGTAGCTCCTCTCAGATTCCAGAACTTTCTGCCACAGAAATGTGAGGGACATGTGTTTTTTTAGCCAAATTTTGAGGTTTGCAAAGGATTCTGGGTAACAGAACCTGGTCCGAGCCCCGCAAGTCACCCCTCCTTGGATCCCCCTAGGTCTCTAGTTTTCAGAAATGCACAGGTTTGGTAGGTTTCCCTAGGTGGCGGCTGAGCTAGAGGCCAAAATCTACAGGTAGTCACTTTGCTAAAAACAGCTCTGTTTTCTGTGATATGTCCACGTTGTGTTTTGGGGCATATCCTGTCGCGGGCGCTAGGCCTACCCACACAAGTCAGGTATCATTTTTATCGGGAGACGTGGGGGAACGCTGGGTGGAAGGAAATTTGTGGCTCCTCTCAGATTCCAGAACTTTCTGCCACAGAAATGTGAGGAACATGTGTTTTTTTAGCCAAATTTTGAGGTTTGCAAAGGATTCTGGGTAACAGAACCTGGTCCGAGCCCCGCAAGTCACCCCTCCTTGGATCCCCCTAGGTCTCTAGTTTTCAGAAATGCACAGGTTTGGTAGGTTTCCCTAGGTGGCGGCTGAGCTAGAGGCCAAAATCTACAGGTAGTCACTTTGCTAAAAACAGCTCTGTTTTCTGTGATATGTCCACGTTGTGTTTTGGGGCACATCCTGTCGCGGGCGCTAGGCCTACCCACACAAGTGAGGTATCATTTTTATCGGGAGACGTGGGGGAACGCTGGGTGGAAGGAAATTTGTAGCTCCTCTCAGATTCCAGAACTTTCTGCCACAGAAATGTGAGGAACATGTGTTTTTTTAGCCAAATTTTGAGGTTTGCAAAGGATTCTGGGTAACAGAACCTGGTCCGAGCCCCGCAAGTCACCCCTCCTTGGATCCCCCTAGGTCTCTAGTTTTCAGAAATGCACAGGTTTGGTAGGTTTCCCTAGGTGGCGGCTGAGCTAGAGGCCAAAATCTACAGGTAGTCATTTTGCTAAAAACAGCTCTGTTTTCTGTGATATGTCCACGTTGTGTTTTGGGGCATATCCTGTCGCGGGCGCTAGGCCTACCCACACAAGTGAGGTATCATTTTTATCGGGAGACGTGGGGGAACGCTGGGTGGAAGGAAATTTGTAGCTCCTCTCAGATTCCAGAACTTTCTGCCACAGAAATGTGAGGAACATGTGTTTTTTTAGCCAAATTTTGAGGTTTGCAAAGGATTCTGGGTAACAGAACCTGGTCCGAGCCCCGCAAGTCACCCCTCCTTGGATTCCCCTAGGTCTCTAGTTTTCAGAAATGCACAGGTTCGGTAGGTTTCCCTAGGTGCCGGCTGAGCTAGAGGCCAAAATCTACAGGTAGGCACTTCGCAAAAAACACCTCTGTTTTTTTCCAAAATTTAGGATGTGTCCACGTTGCGCTTTGGGGTGTTTCCTGTCGCCGGCGCTAGGCTTACCCACGCATGTGAGGTATCATTTTTATCGGGAGACTTGGGGGAACACTGGGTGGAAGGAAATTTGTAGCTCCTCTCAGATTCCAGAACTTTCTGCCACAGAAATGTGAGGAACATGTGTTTTTTTAGCCAAATTTTGAGGTTTGCAAAGGATTCTGGGTAACAGAACCTCGTCCGAGCCACACAAGTCACCCCTCCTTGGATTCCCCTAGGTCTCTAGTTTTCAGAAATGCATAGGTTTGGTAGGTTTCCCTAGGTGGCGGCTGAGCTAGAGGCCCAAATCTACAGGTAGTCTCTTTGCTAAAAACAGCTCTGTTTTCTGTGATATGTCCACGTTGTGTTTTGGGGCATATCCTGTCGCGGGCGCTAGGCCTACCCACACAAGTGAGGTATCATTTTTATCGGGAGACATGGGGGAACGCTGGGTGGAAGGAAATTTGTGGCTCCTCTCAGATTCCAGAACTTTCTGCCACAGAAATGTGAGGAACATGTGTTTTTTTAGCCAAATTTTGAGGTTTGCAAAGGATTCTGGGTAACAGAACCTGGTCCGAGCCCCGCAAGTCACCCCTCCTTGGATCCCCCTAGGTCTCTAGTTTTCAGAAATGCACAGGTTTGGTAGGTTTCCCTAGGTGGCGGCTGAGCTAGAGGCCAAAATCTACAGGTAGTCACTTTGCTAAAAACAGCTCTGTTTTCTGTGATTTGTCCACGTTGTGTTTTGGGGCATATCCTGTCGCGGGCGCTAGGCCTACCCACACAAGTGAGGTATCATTTTTATCGGGATACGTGGGGGAACGCTAGGTGGAAGGAAATTTGTGGCTCCTCTCAGATTCCAGAACTTTCTGCCACAGAAATGTGAGGAACATGTGTTTTTTTAGCCAAATTTTGAGGTTTGCAAAGGATTCTGGGTAACCGAACCTGGTCCGAGCCACACAAGTCACCCCTCCTTGGATTCCCCTAGGTCTCTAGTTTTCAGAAATGCACAGGTTTGGTAGGTTTCCCTAGGTGGCGGCTGAGCTAGAGGCCAAAATCTACAGGTAGTCACTTTGCTAAAAACAGCTCTGTTTTCTGTGATGTGTCCACGTTGTGTTTTGGGGCATATCCTGTCGCGGGTGCTAGGCCTACCCACACAAGTGAGGTACCATTTTTATCGGGAGACTTGGGGGAACATAGATTAGCAAAACAAGTTCTATTGCCCCTTGTCTTTCTCTACATTTTTTCCTTCCAAATATAGGAGTGTGTGTAAAAAAGACATCTATTTGAGAAATTCCCTGTAATTCACGTGCTACTATGGTCACCCCGGAATTCAGAGATGTGCAAATAACCACTGCTCCTCAACACCTTATCTTGTGCCCTTTTTGGAAATGCAAAGGTTTTCTTGATAGCAATTTTTTACTCCTTATATTTCAGCAAATGAATTGCTGTATACCCGGTATAGAATGAAAACGCACTGCAGGGTGCAGCTCATTTATTGGCTCTGGGTTCCTCGGGTTCTTGATGAACCTACAAACCCTATATATCCCCGCAACCAGAGGAGTCCAGCAGACGTAACGGTATATTGCTTTCGATAATCTGACATTGCAGGGAAAAGTTACAGAGTAAAAAGTAGAGAAAAATTGATGTTTTTTTCACCTCAATTTCAATATTTTTCTTTTTCAGCTGTTATTTTCTGTAGGAAACCCTTGTAGGATCTACACAAATGACCCCTTGATGAATTCAGAATTTTGTCTACTTTTCAGAAATGTTTAGGTTTCTGGGATCCAGCATTGGTTTCATGACCATTCCGGTCACTGACTGGAAGGAGGCTGAAAGCACAAAAAATTGCACAAATGGGGTATGCCCCAGTACAATGCCAAAATTGTGTTGAAAAATTGGGTTTTCGGATTCAAGTCTGCCTGTTCCTGAAAGCTGGGAAGCTGCTGAGTTTAGCACCGCAAACCCTTTGTTGATGCCATTTTCAGGGGAAAAACCACAAGCCTTCTTCTGCAGCCCCTTTTTCCAATTTTTTTGAAAAAAACGAAATTTTCACTGTATTTTGGCCAATTTCTTGGCCTCCTTCAGGGGAACCCACAAAGTCTGGGTACCTTTAGAATCGCTAGGATGTTGGAAAAAAAGGACGCAAATTTGGCTTGGTTAGCTTATGTGGACAAAAAGTTATGAGGGCCTAAGCGCGAACTGCCCCAAATAGGCAAAAAAAGGCCTGGCACAGGAGGGGGAAAAGGCCTGGCAGCGAAGTGGTTAAAAAGAATGCTCATTTTATTTGGAGTGATGTATGTGAACAGGAATTTGAAAGCATTAAGGAAGATTTGAGCAAAGTTGCGAATTAAGAAAGTTTTAACCCTGAATTGGATACTGTGATAACTACAGATGCTAGCAATAAGGGGTTAGGTGCTGTTTTATCTCAGAAAGATAGAGATGGAAGGGAGAGGATAATATTGTTTGCTTTCAGATCATTATCGCCTTCCGAGGAGAAGTATTCGGTTATCGAAAAGGAGGCTCTAGCATGTGCTTGGCCTTTTGGAACACTTTTGTACATTTATTTGGGGTAAGAACATCACTATTCAATGTGATCACAAACCTTTGATTAAGTTACTCACATCAGAAGGTAGTGTATTGGCTTCTGCGAGAATTTTGAGGTTGTCCATGCATATGAAAGATTTCATATACTGCATTGTGTACGTTCCTGGAAGAAACAATTTGATGGCAGATTGTTTATCAAGGTTGCCAAGTCCGTTGGAAGGTTGTGTGTATAATCCTTGGGAGGATTATAGCGTTGCTCTAATACATGATGCTGGCAGTTCCACTCTGGATAAGGACTCTTGGGGTAAAGAGATGGATAAGGATCCAGATTTGAAAATGGTGTGGAAGTTCATTTTGGGAGGTTGGCCTAGGATGGACCAACTTACAGAGCAGAGTAAGCACTTCTGGGAGGTTAGGCATGAACTTTCCGTAGAAGGAAGCATCATCCTAAGGGGGAATAAAATTATCCCTCCGTGTGGTATGAGGGATGTTGTTTTGGATCTGTGCCATGAAGGCCATTTTGGCATTGTTCGAACTAAATCAGTGGTTAAGGATCTATTTTGGTGGCCAGGAGTGGTCAAAGCGGTGGAAAGGTTTGTAAGATCCTGTAAAGTGTGTTCATCGGCGGACAAAAGCTTGTGTACCTTGAGACCACCTATGGAACAAATGTTCTTGCCAAAGCAACCCTGGGAGTGTGTCGCTGTAGACTTGTTTTGTCCTGTAGGGGATGAACAAGAGTATGTGATTGTTCTTATTGACCTATTTTCTAAATGGCCAGAAATTGGCATAATAGAGAGAGCGTACACTGCTACTGTGCTAGAGTTTATGGACAAGGTATTTTTGTCTGAAGGTATTCCTGCAAAGTTGTTGAGTGATAACGGTGTGCAATTTGTTTCAGATGCTGCTAGAACGTATTTTGAAACAGTGGGAATCAAACACAAAACTATGTCTTTGTACAATCCCAGTGGCAATGCTACTGTGGAGAGATTCAATAGAGTCATCAAAAATGTTATTCATAGCTCTACGGGTAAATGTGATTGGCACACGGCTGTGTTCAAAGCGGTATGGGCTTACAGAATTACTGAAAATCTAACAACAGGATTGAGTCCTTTTGTCATTATGAGAGGTAGGAACCCCAGGGGTAAGCATAATCCTGCGTGGTTGTGTGATGTGGGTGTGGAGCATTGGTCTTTGGAATCGATGAGGGATAACTTGGGCAAATCGCAAGAAACAAACAAGACGTATTATGACCAATCTCATCATGTGAAACCTGTCAAGATTGCTGTGGGTGATTGGGTACGGGTTAAGAAACCTTATAAAGTTAAGAAGAATGAGAGCCAATATTTTGAACCAGAACAGGTGATGGAAGTGTTGCATAATGCTGTTAGATTGAGTGATGGAAGGGTTTGGAATCTCAACGCATTTCCTTATTTAACAATAAGAAGTATATTATGTGGGAAGCTGCTGGTCTGAAGAATGAGGAAGAAAGATCTGATTGGTTAGAAGATGAGTTACAGGATGTGAGGACTTCGGGAGAGGGTGATTGCTCTTTGCCCGCGACCCAACATGGTTCCAACGATGACGAAGGCGGAAGTAGTGTAGTGTGTGAAGGTAGTGATTCTGAATTTGATGTGGAAGGTGCAATGCGTGTGGAGAAGAGGAATGTGACATGTCCGGGTTGGCTGAAGGATTATGTGTTGGGACATATAGCTGTTACTGAGACAGACACCGTGTATACTTGAGGGATAATCCTCCATCTTTATATTCTATCGGTGAACTCCTCCATCTTTATATTCTATCTTCGTATTGTTTGTTCTTGTTGTTTATTTAGTGTTCTCATTTAGTTATTTATGTTAAGATAAGGGAAGGGGATGTGTTGTGTGTGTAAGCACATTCCTTGATGGAATGTATGGCTGGTGACACAAGGGAGTTCCAATGTCTATGACGTTGGAACTCTTCTCGAGTCAGTTGAGCCAGGACACACAGCTGTACAGACCTGTTCCCTTTTCGCTGTACTGGCGTTCCTAATAAAAGAAGAATAGTACTCACCGTGGCTCAGACTCTGATTCAACCATCCCCACTACAGCTCTGTCCTGTCCAACCCAGAGACTATTGTCTACTCTTCTCAGTTTCTGCAGTCACTCAGACCCCCTATAATGGAACCCTGTCTGGATATTTTTCTCCCCGGCCCCCAAGTATGGTCATGTACCAAATGTCACTGGTCGTTGCAGTCTGAACCAGTGACAGACTCATGTGTCCAGATCAGGGCCTCCAGTCTGTTCCTCCTAGCTAATTGTCGGTCTCTTGCGCACAAATTAGACATTCATCTTCTCCTGGATGAGCTATTTCCAGAAGCCTTGTTCTTAACTGAAACATGGCTCCATGAGGAGTCCTCTCTGGATGTGGCTCTGGTGCTTCCCCATGGCTACCTGATAAACAGGTTGGACAGAGTTAATGCCAGAGGTGGCAGAATTGCCATTATTTATAAGGAGACATTAAAATGCACCTTCCATCCTTTGACTCTCCCTGACTGCGAAAGCATGTCTTTCTGCCTTACACTTAACTCCTCATAAACATTTTCTGGCACATTGATATATCGCCCTCCTAGCCCCTCAGACGTTTTTATTCAATCCCTTCCTGACCTGGTCTCAGACTTAGTTTGCCGCAAACCAAACTTTTCCCTCCTTGGGGTTTTTAAAATTCATGTAGATGATACAAGCAATTTAGCCGCCAAAAGTCTTCTTTTAGATCTTGCAGCTTTAGACTGGTTCAGTTAATTAGCGTCCCTACTCACTCTATGGATCACACTATTGACCTTCTCTTCAGTAACGTTACTGACTTGCCTTCCCTGCCCCCTCATCCCCTGGTCTGGTCTGATCACTCCTTAATTACACTGAAGCTTCCCACTCCTCCTGTTTCTAGAACACTGATGTTCTTGAAACAGTATTACCGTTAGTCACTAAAACAGGAGGTTGACGTAAAACAAGCGCCCCTTGGTTTTCTCCTCGCCTTCATTTTCTAAGAAAGCAATGTAATCGCCTTGAGAAGAGCTGGGGAAAGACCTATGACATATTTTTAAAAGATGAGTATTGGAAAGCAATCAGACACTTTCATTCAGAAATCAGATCAGCTCAGGCATCCTATTACGCTTCCAAAATTGAACAGTCCTCAAATGCCCCTAAGGAAGTTTTTCAAATTCTTAAAGAGATCGTCCACCCCGTCACACAAAATGACCTTCCAGATGCTTCTCAAGAACATACCAACAATCTTGCTAATTTTTTTCACAAGAAAATCCTAGACATTTATTTTGCTTTCCTAGACAATCCCCACCTGGCAACAGACTCCCTCACTCTTTTTACATCGCAACTTCCCTCTATCTCGGTCTTCCCTGCTCTCGCAGAAGATTCGGTTACCAATCTTCTTCAGTCTCTAAAGTCGGGTTCTCCTCTTGATCCAGCATCTCCCCACATCGCCGTGTGTTAAAATGTCTCTGCTCCTTTCTGGAGGATAGGACTTTTCAAGTTTTTGATCATTCTTATTTTTCTAATTGTGTTTCGCTCAACTGCGGCGTCCCTCAGGGCCCCTCCCTGAACCCCCATTGTTCAATCCCTACATGTTTCCGTTAGCAGAGGTCATAAAACCATTTGGTTTGACGTCGGTGTCCTACGCTGACGATACTCAATTCGTTTTTTTTTCCACTAAATCTAATACTGATCACTCCTCATTGACCCCTTGTCTTCAAGCAGTAACCAGATGGATGTCTGACTGCAAACTAAGACTAAACGAAGACAAAATGGAGGTAATGTTGTTGGGGAACCAGCTCCTTCAGGGGCTCCAGTCATCTATCCCGGAGTCTCTGAAAGCCCTGCCTCATCCTAAAGATGAGATAAAGAGCCTGGGAGTCTGGTTTGACTCGTAGCTCATCATGGACCATCAATCCAAAATGACAGCCGCTACTTGTTTTAGTCTTCTAAGACTTTTAAGGAAAGTTTTTTAAATTCTCCCATTTTTAGCCAAAAAGCTATTAGTCCAGGCTCTGATTATCTCACGTCTGGACTATGGCAATGCTCTTTATCTGGGCTCTCCCAAGTATGTAGTTGAATGACTGCAGGTGGTCCAGATTGCCGCCGCTCTGCTCCTCTTGAGTATCCCCAGACATCAATCCGCCAAATCTTCCATTTCCTTCCTCCACTGGCTTCCGGTAGAACAACGGATACAGTTTAAATCCCTTTGCTTCATACATAGAGTCCTACACAATAGAGGTCTAGCCTTACTAAGATCTGTTGCTTCCTTTTATACGCCTCTCAGGTCTCTCAGATCTTGAATGGCCGCCCTGGTCAGGCTTCCTACGGTTAAGGGAGCCAGGTAGGGTGGTAGATCCATGTCCTACTTAAAAGCTAAGCTTTGGAACTCTCTCCCCCGAGCTCGGCTGACCAGTCAAGAACTCCCCTTCCGCAAGGCGCTTAAAACTTGGTTGTTTAGAGCATAACCCCTTTGTTGGTCTGTCTGGTTCTTTATTAGCACTGGGATGCCTTTGGGTAGCCATGCGCTCTACAAATACTCTAAATAAAACTAAACTTAACTACTTCCAGTTCTTTTCCTCCATGAACTGATGTTGTGGCAACAAGACACTTTTCTTCTGCCAGCTACAGCATACTTCACAGGGCAATGGGTCAGCTCCCTTCAGCCATTGGCTAACGTCACTGTGACGAGCGGCACATCTGCACACAAAGTATATTTCTTCAGTGCCAACAACTTCTATGGAAATGTGTGCTTTTGAGACCAAAATTGAATTTTTGCTTTTACCCAGTGTGTTTGATATCGTCAACAGCCACGACAAAACAAAACAAGCATTGGCAAAGCCAAAAGCCTATTCGCTAACCTAGGGCTATAGGCATTGCTAATGCCTGTTTTTGTTGGACACATGTGACGCAGGCACACTTAGCTCCGAGGATTTAAATGCTAGTGAATGCAAGGGGATTTAAACAGCTCTTCGGGGCATTTAAGCTATTGCGGAGAAACAGATGCAGCAGGTTTGTGCGAAGATATTGTACTTTGGACACAGGGCAGGTGAAGGCAGCTGAGATGCTCATATACCAACTTGAAGGTTGCGTCCAACTGTTTACAGAGCGATGTGTCCTCGTCTGACTTCCCAGGTGAGAGGGGAACCGGGTTATAAGGAAGTATACTGGGAAGAATAGTGTAGTTTGAGCTGATTGTTCTGTTAATGGTTAATGTTAATCGATAATGGTTGATAAGTCACTTACAGTAGTCGTGAGCGACAAAGGGTTTAATCTATAAATATAACTGACATATGACCTTATGTAAATATGACTCGCAGAAAAATAAATAGTGCAGATAAAATGTGAGAAGTCTAGCTGAAACATTTTCCCAGAGTAGTGACTCACAGAAAATGGACAGCCTGGGCACAGCATGGGATACTGAAAGACGCGATTGTGAATGAGAAACATTACTTATGTGTCGCTCCATCCCTTGAATCCAGGAGGACAGGACTTGGTGGGAGAAGGAAAAAGGTAGATCGAAAAGGAAAGAAAGTCACAGAGTGTGCAAGGGAGAGAAGCAAAAAAGGCAAAGTCATTTTTCCCTTTTGTTAATCAATACATACTAATGCATGGGTGTAGATGTCTGCATTGCAGGTGGTGGCAGATGTCATGGACCCTTTTAGGCCCTAGTAATATCACAGAGTTAACTCTTCGTCCCACCATAGCTTCCTCAATAGCCTCTTGCTTGCTGCTGAAGGCAGGAGGGGGACCTAGAGATGGCCATATACCCTTTCGAGCTTTATTTGTTTCCTGCTGCTACCTCTGCTTTCATGATCCTACACCAAGGATAGGGAGGGCCTGTGAGGGGGTAGGATCATCCGGCTACCCTCATCGACGTCCACGCCTTAATACAGTCAGGTGTGAAATGATTCTGACAAGGGTAGTGTTTAAGCTTGCCATTACCTCATTCTCGTGTTCCTACCCCCGCTTCTCATTCAGATTCAGCCTGGTCTGTGTTTAGGGATGGACAGAGCATACACAGCAGCACTACCAATTAGGGCAGGAGACTCTCTGATTGTCAAAAATAGCCTTATTTTTACCTTTCTACCTCTTAAAATTACCTCCACTCCAATGCAAGTTAGCGCGGAAATTAAAGTCCTTCGACTATTAGGGGCGAGCGCAAAGCGCACTGTCTCGTGTTGTAATCTCCCTTTGGGCTTCAAACCACGCCCATGTCACGTCAATTTCTTTCATTGGCTTGTGAGCTGGCCTTTTAAAATCTGCTTGCTTTCATTAGTGGAAGGCATACATAAGTCATGCCTTTTCCAGTGTTTAGCCCTCCTCGAGCGCAGCGACCAAGTACTGAAAACATACGAGGCTCCACGTTTTCCGTCCGGTTTCTGGGCTACTTTTTCTCTTTTTTTCGCAGCACGATCTCACTGGGCAGAAGTTGAGCGTTTTGCATGACATCGACCCTGTTACATAGTTAATTGCACTTTTGCCGGTTACATGGATAATTGCACTTTTGCCATAGATTTCACTACGAGTGAACTTTTATTTCCCTTTGTGTGTCTGCTTTACACTGATGGCGACCATCAGCTCGCTTATGCGAAACTTATACTTTTCAGTTTATATTGTCAAGAAAAGTCAAGTTAGTTATGTAAAACTGTTTTATTTTCGTTTTCAATTTACATGGCAAGAGAAGTCCAGTTAGGAGTTTACAATGCTAATTGCTGTAGCTCAAGCTAACGCGAGACCTGTTGCATTGCAAATGCTTGTTTTTAAAATGCTAGCTCAACTGTATCCACTTGGTGTTATACAGGGGGGTGGTGGATGGGGAATGAAAGAAGGACAATGAATTCAGGAAAGCATGGAGTGCACAAGAGATCAGAGAGAGAGAGAAAGCCCTATAGCTCCAGGAGGGCACCGAGAAGGAATCCTACACTGCTTCAGCCCTGCAGTACTGACAGGGCACAGTGGAGGGGATGGCTGCCCTCCTGGGGCCATGTGCCACTCTGCAAGTCATCATCAGGAAGGCCACAATACTGCAGCCTTCATGCACTGGGCTGGAGAAATATGACACAGGCGCTTCACGACACCAAGTGACCACTGCTGCAGAAATATAGTGCACAGCCTCAGCAGCACTGGAGAAATATAAACGGGTACTCTACAGCACCAACTGTGCGACAGGGCACTGCAGGAGATAGAGAGTGGCGCTGCAGCACTGCTGCTTTCAGAAAACAGTAATAGAGGCCTACCGAGCTGAAAGGTCATTGCTGAAGGAAGATAGCAATGCAGGAGCTCTGCAGCACTGGAAGGGCACAGCAGCAGGGAGATAACAATTGTAAGGCTCTGCAAGGCACTGCAGGAGAGAGAAAAGGAGCACTCCGTATGGCACTGCTGAATTCATAAAACAATGATGGAGATCTACTGGATTGAAAGGTCATTGATAGGGGATGATAGATACAGAGGAACTCCACAGCACTGGTAGGGCCCTGCTGCAGACAGATAACCTTAGTATGGCTCTGCTGGACAAAGGTACGCTTTGTAAAGCTCTATAGCACCGAGCGAGCCCGCTTGAAAATGACTACAGCACTGGAGTTCTACAGCACTGCATAGGCAGGGCCATAGAAGGTTAAGTTTAGTTTACTTTAGTTTAATAGATTTATAAAGCGCATGGCTACCTGAAGGCCTCCCAGCGCTGAGGACGAAGGCATCACAGTGAGAATTTATGCTGGAAAGAGTAGAGTCTTCAATTTACCTCGAAAAGAGAGTTCGGAATTGTCCATTCAAAGTGACAGGGGGAGGGAATTCCATAGATTGCTGCTTTGAATGTGAAGGACCTACCTCCCCATCTTGTTTTTTTAACATGGCAGGTGTTAATTAGAGCAGCAGATGAGGATCTAAGAGATCTCTGGGGGGTGTAGGGTGTGATCATGCGCCTGATAAATGAAGGTCCTCTATCATGAAGAGCTCGATGTACCATACACAAAGCTTTAAAATTAATCCTTTGCTGGATAGGAAGCCAAGGCTGGTTTGGCCGATGCAGTTCTGGGGATGGCCATGAGTAACACTGCTGAATTGCTACAGCACTGAGAGGGCACTGTTGGAAAATGATAACAAATCATGAGATATACAGGACTGACAGGGCCTTCCTGTTTAAAGCTAATAATGCCTGAGGTTTACAGCACTGCAGGGACTACTGCTAAAAACAAACACTAATGGAACTCAGCTAGACCTGTATCAGAGTGCCAGACCACTGCTGGAGAAAGAAGCATTGACTGTAGCTCTACATCCCGGAGAAGACACTGTGGGAAATTGAGAACTATTCTGTGGGGGTAGAGCACTGATAGGGCACTGATGTGGAGCTCTCACTCTGCTGCAACTGCACAAACCGAGAAGGCACTGCTGGAAATAATGTAAATCCGGGAATGCCACAAACCTGATAGGGCACTGCTAGAGAGTACAAACAGCACAGTACCGCTACAGCACTGACTGGGCACTGCTGGAAACTGGTAACTAGGCTGTGGAGCTACAACATTGACAGGGCACTGCTGTGGAGTTTCACAGCACTGGGTAGGCACTGATGGAAATAATGAGAATAGTGCAGTGCTGCAGACCTAACAATCTTGACCTCTACACCACTGACAGGGCACTGCTGAAAATTGATCAGAGGTGGCTCCTCCATGAGGGCGGAGGAGCGTCACCTCCCCCCGCCAGAAGCAGCAGCTGCACAAACCTTTACAAGGAAAAGATCGTAAACAGTTTTTATTATCTTTTCCTTGTAAAAGTGCGTGCCATGGGTGTGACAAGTAGGGAGGGGAGTGCTCAGCACTCCCCCTCAAAGCGCATGTGTGTTTGGCCGGCTGTCTGGAAAGAGCCTGCACAGGCTCCCAGTCTGCCTGGGAGCACCCTGGCTGGGCGCTCCCAGCCAATCCCGACGCTCAGGATTGGCCGCAGGACAGGCTGGGAGCCTGTGCCTTCCTCCATCCAGTTGAGGAGTGGGGTGTGGCGCGACGTGGCATCAGGAAAGTTTATTTTTATTTAATTATTATTTGTATTAATATTTTATCCACCTGCCATCCCCCTTGCTTTTCCCCCTCCCCCGTACCTGCCACCCCGCACGCCCGCCCCCTTTAACACCGCAAGCTGCTACTGAAATTGATAACTATGTTGAAATGCTACAGCACTGATAGGGCACTACTGTCAAACTCTACTGAAGTGACAAGTCACTGCTGAAAATACCGGCAATCATGGAATGCCACAGCATAGATAGGGCACTGTGTAACGACACAGGACCTCTACAGCACTGACAGGGCACTAATGGAAATTGATACCAAGGTTCTAGTACTACAGCATTCTTAGGGCACTGAAGAGGAACTTTAGAGAAATTAGAAGGAACTTCTGAAACTAATTACAATACTAGAGTTCTGAAGACCTGACATGGCACTGCTTGCACTGCTGGAGAGTGAAAACAGCAGAGAACCTCTACATCACCAACGGGCCACTGATGGAAATTGATAACTATTGTTGGAAATTGCCCTTTTATAGGGTTTCCCCTGTCTTTTTCACTTCTGACCTTCTACTTTTGTCCTGTGCTAAATTCCTTTTGCTGGCTTTAGGACTCTGGGCACTTTAACACTGCTCACCAGTGCTAAACTACAAGTGCTTTCTGTCTAAACTGGATTGGTAATTGGTTCATCCATAATTGGCATATTTGATTTACTAGTAAGTCCCGAATAAAGTGCACCATAGGTGCCTCAGGCCTGTAAATCAAATGCTACAAGTGGACCTACAGCACTGATTGTGCCACCCACATGAGCAGCCTTGTAAACCTGTCTCGGACCTGCCACTGCAGTGTCTGCATGTGCAGTAACCTTCCCTTTTACTACATGTAAGTCACCCCTAAGGTAGGCCCAAAGCAGCCCCCTGGACGGGATGCAGTGTATTTAGAAGGTGGGACATGTACTGGTGTGTTTTACATGTCCAGATAGTGAAATACTGCTAAATATTTTTTTTGCAATTGCAAGGCCTATCTCTCACATAGGTTAAAATATGGGCATTGCCTTGAAATATCCTTCAAGTATAATTTCCCATTGGGAACAGATAGAGATGTGGAGTTTGGTGTCTCTAAACTCACAATTTTAAAATACATATTTTGGTGACGTTGATTTCTAAATAGTAAGTTTGAAAATGCCATTTTCAAAAAGTGTGCATTTTCCTTGCTTAACTATTCTGTGCCTCTGCCTGGCTGTGGAATCCACGTCTGAGTCAGGATGATAGTTGGGCTCTTTGTGAATTTACTCTAGACAGTCACACAAAGGTAGCTGAGGTATGCCCGGCATATCCTGATGGGTCTTACCTGCCTGTCCTTACACAAAGCAGTCTCCAACCCCCTGGAGTGTGTCTGGGGCAAGGACAAGAAAGGCATAAATGAATATAAATATTGGGCTTTTAAGACCACAACTTCAGAACACTTCTGCACTGAGGACAGTTTTGCAGGGAGAAGAGCTAGATGCTTGAGGAGGACCTGCCACTCTGCCTGTTGCTTTGCTGTGCTGGCCTGCTGCTGCTACTTCTGTGCTGGGAGTGAAAGGAGTGGACTTTTCTTTCTTCATTCTGCTTTCCAAGGTTCTCCAAGGGCTTGAGCTGAGTTTGCCTCCTGTTGTGAAGTCTCAGGGACATCAAAGACATGATCTGCCAGTACCGGGCTTCTGCTGAGAGTCCTGACTTGCTCAGTGGTGCCACATCCAGTCCCTGAACCCTTGAAAGTGGAAGCTTATAACCTGCGCTGAAAAATCCACGCACCACTGTATGCGCAACAGAAAAATTGACGCAGCGCCTGTCCCACGGCTGAAAACTCAACGGAGCACCTGGAGAATTGATGCAGAGCCTGTTCTCAACGTAGACCCTGCACACAGTGCATCAGAACTTTTCATGCATTGACCCTGGGTGTCAATCCTCAACATCGCAGCAAGGACCCAAGGCTGTCTCTCTGGAAATTGAGGCATTGTTTTCCTGCGGGGGAAAGAATTGATGCATCACCTACCCGGCAGGGAAAGAATGAATGCACGGCCTCACTTGTGAGTAAGGAATCAACACATTGCTTGCTTTTCTGGTGCATCACCTCTTTTGTGGCTTTATTTGTGATGCATACCAGGTACTTTGTGCTAAAAGAATGCATCCATTGATTCCTATGAATTAAGACTCTTTTAACTTTAAAAATGTATATCTTCTCTTGTGTGTGTTGGATTTTTGTTGTTTCGGTCTAGTTCAATTTAGATAAATATTGGCTATTTTTCTAAACTGGTCTGGAGTCCTTTTGTGGTGTTTGCACTGTGTTGCTGTATATGTGTGTACAAATACTTTACACATTGCCTCCGAGAGAAGCCTGACTGCGTGTGCCAAGCTACCAAGGGGATGAGCAGGGGTTATCTTAGCTGTGTATTTCCCTTACCCTGACTAGAGTGAGGGTCCCTACTTAGACATGGTGCAAAGTACTGCCAACTGGAGAACTAATTTCTAACAATTATGTTTTAGTGCTACAGCACTTATATGACACTACTGTCAAACTCTACAGTGACAAGGCACTGCTGGAAATACTGGCAATGCTAGAGTGCTACAGATGTGATAGGGCACTGCTACAGTGAAAACAACAAAGGACCTATACAGCACTGACAGGGAACTGAAGGAAATTGTTAGTATAATATTAACAGGGCACTGCTAGAGAGTGAAAACAACACAAGATTCCTACAGCACTGACAGGGCACTGATGTAGAAATTTGACACTGCTGGAAAGTGATAGCAGTGCTGGAATACTACAGCACTAACAGCACTACTCGGAGGAGATTAGTGCTGCCAGAGTCCAGCACAGAGTTCTGGATTCTGTTTAAATGAAAAGAGAAAAGGGGGAGATAGAGGCGGACATAAAAATATCAACACATGAACCCTAAGTTCCTTTCTAAGGATCCCCCACTTCCATAGGTTGATTGTCACCATGATCTCTAATAAGCACTGAAGTGGACTCACAGGAGTAGATATGGACAGGTACTCACAGATAACACACCTGTGTGTGCTGGGCCTGTGGTCATAGGTAATTCATAAACAGTAGCAAACTTCTGGTATGCAGTAGATTTACTGTAATGCTTGACTTTCATACACATGCTTGCTGGCTGTGGCAGTGAAACCTGAAGCATTTCATTTACTTTGGGCTGTGTGCATATATATATTTTTAATATGTTATTAAAAGTTTAGGGCTTCATTAGGAGTCTGGTGGTCAACAGACCGCCAGACACACAGTGTCAGTCATGACTGCCAAACAACCGCTGTATCCACCGGGAACAATATTCCTGATGGGCTGATGGCAAGTTGGAATCAGCCGGGGCAGAGCTGAACTCAGCACCGCCCTGCTGATTACAACCTGGTTCTCCACAAGCCTTTTCATGGCGGTGGTTTCACCACCATTAAAAGGCTGGCGGAGAACAGGTGCAGGGGGCCACAGGGGGCCCCTGCACTGCTGATCCCCAGACCATGGGCTGTGCCGGGGTCCCCCTGCCCAGCACGCTCGTTCTGCACACTGTCTGCAGCATTATGAGGGTGCTAGTGCTCGATTACGAGCTGGCAACAATGATGCTGCCACTTTTCCGCTACGCTTACGGGTGGAAACCTTGGTTTCCGCCCGTCAGCCCAGCGGGAAAGTCATAATGGGCCCGGTGGGGAGGTCGCCAGTAAGACAGCAACCTTCCTGTCGGAAGTTCAGCGGATGGGTCTTCCCGTCCGGTGAACTTGTAATCAGCCCCTTAGTCTTTTAACTGAGTAACTAGCTTGGCTGGACATTGTGGAGCAGATTTACTCATTTTTTGCACATATTTGCTTTGTTACGTTGCATCAATCGGAAAGACAGAAACTGAGCCATATCTTCAAAGCTAAGTTGCTATTTTTCTCTTCTTCCGCATTAGCGTACAGTGAATGACACAAATATTGGATTAAAAATATTTTGTGACATAAATAGCCTGTAAAAAGTATTATGACTACAAAAATATTGTAGAACAGAATATCTAAGGTAAGAATATTTGTTTTAGTGTATAATATCGTTTTTAAATATATCATTGTATTTATTAGAGTTTACTTTAATATAGGTGCAATAATTGTTTTATTATTTAACATGTATTAGTTATAATATTAATTTTAGTTGACAAAGTTGGTAGTATAATTTTTTAGATTTTTAAAACATAGTTTTTGATGTTAAATGTGTATTTTTTCTTTTAATTGGTCGTTGATAATGTAGTACTGTGCAGTTGAGTTTGGTGTGGAATTGGGTGGGAAATCAAATAAATTATAAATAATTTAACTCTAATATTAATAGTTTTATTATTGATTAAATGTTTAGTTTATTATGAATTATCTAAATTTTTTTGATTATTTACTCTATTATATTTATTTATTTATTTGTAATTTGTTAAATTTAATTTGTATATTGATTTTTTAAAAATATGTTAGTAATTTATATTTTAGTAGTGGGTTGTTGGGTTTGTGGGGGAACAAACAGGATTGGAAGGTAATTAAATTATATTAATTCATTTTATAGCTTCATTTATATTTTGATGGTGAATGACATATTTAACTGATTAATAATTTTTCAGATGTTTAATAATTTAGTTGTCAGTTTAAGTTTTACATTATATTGCTAATTTAAATTTTTATACTTTTTAAGTGCCATAGGGGGCCCTGAAATGGGCCCCCGGACATGGCACAGGGTGCAATGGCCATGCCCAGGAGACCCTGGTTCCCTGTGCTGGCCGTTGGGGTGGTGGGCATGACTCCTGTATTTTCTAAGACAGGAGTTATGTGGTATGGATGGTTTTGCGTCAGAAAATGACCCTAGGCAGGTTAGAGTCATTTTTTTTACTCTAACCTGCCTAATGTAATTTTTGGTGCAAAACCCCCTTCTTCCATACCGCCAGCCCCACCCGACTAACGTCATTTGTTTTTACACTAGCCTACCCTTTGCACTGGCTTGCACCATTCTATAAATATGGTACCCGTCTAATGCACAGAAATGGTGCAAGCCAGTGCTAAACTTTTTGGTGTAAAACTACCTTTTTGCAGTTTTGCCCCAAAAAGTATAAATCAGGGCCTTAATTCCTCCGCAGTCCAACACAATCCCTCTGAAGCCTAACACTTTTCCTACTGCTGCTGAGACTGGAGTGAGAATAGTAAATCTTACCTCTTTGAAGTCCAACGATTTCCCTACTGATGCTGAGACTGAGGTGGGCATAGTAAACCAACCCCTTCCAAACTACAAGTTTGCCGAGTGTTGGTTAGAGTGGATGTATGATTATGTTTCATTTATTATATTATATTTTTAACTTTGTTGTTTAAAAATATATGTAGTGCACATTATTTCTGCATTTAGGATAAATATCAAATCAAAAGAAATATATTTTAATATTCAAATAGGGTTACATATTTGTTTATTTTGCTGTAAATATGTAAAATTAAACATATTTTAAAAAATGACACTGCACTCCCTGAGGCTCTGCTTTCCAAATTACTTTGATTGACCTCAGCATTACACCAATGCGTTTCAACCACAACGATTTTAATCACGACGGCGGAGTCCGTCGATATGTGATATTGCGTCTTTTATGTCCTGATGAGCATTCGGGACCTGGTAGTCGGTATCATATTACACATAAAGATGCCTGATTTGTTGTTCGTACATTTTCTGTCATCCGAATACTTTGCTAAGTTTTTTTATAATTATTGTTCAGAAGAGTACATGCATTGAACTTCCGGTCACAGTGCTTTCACTTTTGTATTCCTGCACCTCTCCCCACGTCTATTGCAAAATCACAAAAAGCAATCTATGCATTCCACCTGAGTCCTTTAACTAGCACCAGTTCCATTCACAATAAAATATTGCCAAAATGTCCAGTCTCTCTATTAAGGCAATCAGAAGTATTCCAAGCCAAATGTAACTCACGCAGCACCCAGACTCCCACCATTCCAAGGGTCGCATCAGAATGAGAGAACATTAACTCAGGACATATGCTCACCGTCTCTTGAGAGGCTGTCCCAGGCATTTCCCTACTTGCAGAAATGTATGGGAAGCCGTCATGTCAAAATTACAGCTCCCTATATAGGACAGCTCCTGGAATGCATAGCGTGTTGCAAAATGAATATGACATACACCAGAATGAATGTACTATGTGTCAAAATAAATATGATACCTGGCAGAGTGAAACTGGCTTGAACTAAAACAAATATGAAACCAGGCAAAGTGAATATGCTACTTAGTGATTATTATGAATAACTCACACTCAGAATTGAATAAGAGATATACTGAAATAAATATAAATCATACTGAAATAAATATGTCCCTCACTGTAAATAATAAAGCAACCACTGAAACACATACAATATTTGTCAAAAAGAATGAGACATTTCTTGAAATGACTGACATATGCCAAGAGGAATATGACACACATTGGAATGAATATGACAGCTTTAAATGAATATAATGTACTGAAATTAAAATGCATTATTCTCAAAGGAATATAATGTGCAATGAACATTACATTTATAAAAAATGAATATAGTTTGCATTGAAAGTAATATGATACACATTGACATGATTATAATATGTGTTGCAATTGGTATGAGTCATGTTAAAATCAATATCGTGCGTTAATATGAATGAGACATCTATTGAAAGGAATATGACACATGCTAAGATGAAGATGACATGAAATTAATATGAGCCCTTTTGAAATTAATTCAACATGCCTTAAACTGAATATGACCCATGCTGACGTTAAAATGAAACTTGTCAAAATGAGTGTTATGCTTTGAAATCATTATGATACACAATGATATGAATATTGCATATATTGAAATGAATTTGACCTATGTTGAAATGGATATGACCCATATTAAAATTATAGGGGGTGATTCTAACCCTGGCGGTCGGTGATAAAGCGGCGGCCAACCCGCCAACAGGCTGGCGGTCCAAAAAATGGAATTCTGACCCTGGCGGGAACCGCCAACACAGCCCGCCACTTTAACACTCTGACCGCCACGGCAGGACAAACAAACAGCGCAGCGGTCACCGCCAACAGGCAGGCGGCAGACAATGCACCGCCCACACTATCACGACCCACCAATCCGCCACCTTTTCCGGGGCGGGAGCACCGCCGATAAAAACACGGCGGAAACAGACTACGAATGGGAAAACGCTCACCTCTACGCACTCCACGAGCACGGAGGACAGCATGGAACCCGAATTGAAAATCATACCTGCTCTCGTCTACCTGCTCATCTACCACGAGTACGAACTCCGGCGCAGACGTCAACGGTGAGTACTGCACCTACGACACACGGGAGGGGGAGGACGAAAGGTTACGGGCACACACATATGCGACCCCCCCCCCCCAATATGTACACACGAATGCAGAGTAACAAGTCACAGTGACACCACCCAAACCCCCCTAAAAAATGCAATGACATTTTCAAATTGGGAACAAATATTTATGTCCAAAATAGCCTCCGATCAGTATTGGTCAACTAGAAAAAATATTTACATTTAAAAAGTCTATATACACAGCAGTCGACAACTGAAGAAATTAGTCCTGCACATTTTACGAATTATCGATTTGTCCGTGGGCCAAAGTGTATCAACACAAGGGCAAAGCCCACACACGAGACCTGAGTCCTTTGGAGAGAACACTGCAGGGGCGTCTGATGACAAAACTACAGGCACCTCAGGGGGAAGGGAAGGGGGGGGCACCACAGCCACATGAGTCCACGACGCCAGATCCACGAAGGGCCCACCATGCCCACTGTACCATCCTGGAGAGTGCAAAGCCACAGTCTCTCAGTGTCTCTACAGTGGGTGGCTTGCCCACTGCAATATCCTGGGGAGTGCAAAGCCACAGTCTCTCAATGTCTCTACAGTGGGTGGCTTGCCCACTGCAATATCCTGGGGAGTGCAAAGCCACAGTCTCTCAATGTCTCTACAGTGGGTGGCTTGCCCACTGCAATATCCTGGGGAGTGCAAAGCCACAGTCCATCAGGTGGAGAAATTGCTCCACTGGTCAAGGAGGATGCATGATGGCCACAGTGAACCGTGAACTGTGTTTGCAGGAAGGGCCCAGCGGAACGGTGCTTGAGTTGAAGGGCCCAGCGGAGCGGTGCTTGAGACGGCGGGGCCCAGCGGAGCGGTGCTTGAGTTGAAGGGCCCAGCGGAGCGGTGCTTGACACGGCGGGGCCCAGCGGAGCGGTGCTTGAGTTGAAGGGCCCAGCGGAGCGGTGCTTGAGACGCCGGGGCCCAGCGGAGCGGTGCTTGACAGGAAGGGCCCAGCGGAGCGGTGCTTGAGACGGCGGGGCCCAGCGGAGCGGTGCTTGACAGGAAGGGCCCAGCGGAGCGGTGCTTGAGACGGCGGGGCCCAGCGGAGCGGTGCTTGACAGGAAGGGCCCAGCGGAGCGGTGCTTGACACGGCGGGGCCCTGTTCAGCGGTGCCTGTCTTCACGGCGGGGCCCTGTCCAGCGGTGCCTGTCTTCACGGCGGGCCCTGTTCAGCGGTGCTCTTCTGCACGGCGGGGCCCTGTTCAGCGGTGCTCTTCTGCACGGCGGGGCCCTGTTCAGCGGTGCCTGTCTTCATGGCGGGGCCCTGTTCAGCGGTGCCTGTCTTCATGGCGGGGCCCTGTTCAGCGGTGCTCTTCTGCACGGCGGGGCCCTGTTCAGCGGTGCCTGTCTTCACGGCGGGGCCCTGTTCAGCGGTGCCTGTCTTCATGGCGGGGCCCTGTTCAGCGGTGCCTGTCTTCATGGCGGGGCCCTGTTCAGCGGTGCTCTTCTGCACGGCGGGGCTCTGTTCAGCGGTGCTTTTCCAGTAAGTCTAGGGAGCCAGACCTGGGCTGGACACCCTGCTCACTCGCCCTCCGACCGTGCAGTGGCAGGCCCTTTCGGGGACGGAGTCCTGGGCCCTTTGTTCTCGTCCCTTGCAGGCGGGAGGGGGCTTGTGGGGCCCTCCTGCTCCGCGCTCCTGCTGGCTGACCTCTCCGCCCTGCTGCCCTTTCGCTCCTTAGATGGGGCTCTCGGGCCCTTGCCTCCCCTGGCTGTTGTGGCAGGTGAAGTGGCCGTTGTTAGCTCCTTGGGGGCAGCCGTCTCAGTCCTCTCACGGCGGCTCTTCAGTTTACGTGTCCTCTTGCCTGGGGGTGGGCTGGCTGTCCCCTTGCTGCTCAGTGAAGTGTCACTGCCGCCAAAGGGTGGACTCCAGAAGCCATGCACCACTTGGACACTCGAAGCTGGGCTGGTGGTGGCTGCGGTGCTCTTGGGACTCTTAGCAGATGGAGGGGGTGGGTCAGGGGAGGGAAAGAGGTTAAGATGAGAGAGGTAATATTTCTTAGGACCAAGGTAAAGGGTAGGAGTAGTGGTGATGGAAGTGGAGGAAGAGGATGTGGTTGTAGGAGAGTCAGGTGTGCTGTCTTTGGGTGCAGGTGACTGAGACGTAGGCTGTCGTGAGGTGGTTGGCTGTTGTTTGGGTGTCTGCCTGCGTTTATGTGTCTTGGAAGAGGGGGTGACAGACACAGTGGGAGAGGACACAGGGGACGTGTAGATGGCAGTGGGGGTGGTGACTGCACGTGTGCGGACTGTACTGGAGGGTGTGCTGGTGATGGAAGCACTGGCTGATGGTGGTGTGCATGCAGGTGTGAGTGTAGACGTCACAGGGAGGGAGGAGGGAGACGAGGAGGAGGGGGACACAGAGGTGGTAGTGACTGTTGGTATGTCTGCATCTGGGTGTTGCTTGGGTGAGTGTTTGTGGGTTCTGTGGTGCTTGTGTCTGGATGAGCTGGCCTTGGGTGTTGAGGTGTGTGCAGGCGGGTCTGATGGTGTGGATGGGATAGGCTGAGGAACAGGAGACAGAGAAAGGGTGGAGGCAGTTAGAAGAGGGAGACTGGAGACAGGGACAATGGCTGCCGTCAGTGCTGAGGCCAGAGCACCTTGCACCATTCTATAAATATGGTACCCGTCTAGTGCACAGAAATGGTGCAAGCCAGTGCTAAACTTTTTGGTGTAAAACTACCTTTTTGCAGTTTTGCCCCAAAAAGTATAAATCAGGGCCTTAATTCCTCCGCAGTCCAACACAATCCCTCTGAAGCCTAACACTTTTCCTACTGCTGCTGAGACTGGAGTGAGAATAGTAAATCTTACCTCTTTGAAGTCCAACGATTTCCCTACTGATGCTGAGACTGAGGTGGGCATAGTAAACCAACCCCTTCCAAACTACAAGTTTGCCGAGTGTTGGTTAGAGTGGATGTATGATTATGTTTCATTTATTATATTATATTTTTAACTTTGTTGTTTAAAAATATATGTAGTGCACATTATTTCTGCATTTAGGATAAATATCAAATCAAAAGAAATATATTTTAATATTCAAATAGGGTTACATATTTGTTTATTTTGCTGTAAATATGTAAAATTAAACATATTTTAAAAAATGACACTGCACTCCCTGAGGCTCTGCTTTCCAAATTACTTTGATTGACCTCAGCATTACACCAATGCGTTTCAACCACAACGATTTTAATCACGACGGCGGAGTCCGTCGATATGTGATATTGCGTCTTTTATGTCCTGATGAGCATTCGGGACCTGGTAGTCGGTATCATATTACACATAAAGATGCCTGATTTGTTGTTCGTACATTTTCTGTCATCCGAATACTTTGCTAAGTTTTTTTATAATTATTGTTCAGAAGAGTACATGCATTGAACTTCCGGTCACAGTGCTTTCACTTTTGTATTCCCGCACCTCTCCCCACGTCTATTGCAAAATCACAAAAAGCAATCTATGCATTCCACCTGAGTCCTTTAACTGGCACCAGTTCCATTCACAATAAAATATTGCCAAAATGTCCAGTCTCTCTATTAAGGCAATCAGAAGTATTCCAAGCCAAATGTAACTCACGCAGCACCCAGACTCCCACCATTCCAAGGGTCGCATCAGAATGAGAGAACATTAACTCAGGACATATGCTCACCGTCTCTTGAGAGGCTGTCACAGGCATTTCCCTACTTGCAGAAATTTATGGGAAGCCGTCATGTCAAAATTACAGCTCCCTATATAGGACAGCTCCTGGAATGCATAGCGTGTTGCAAAATGAATATGACATACACCAGAATGAATGTACTATGTGTCAAAATAAATATGATACCTGGCAGAGTGAAACTGGCTTGAACTGAAACAAATATGAAACCAGGCAAAGTGAATATGCTACTTAGTGATTATTATGAATAACTCACACTCAGAATTGAATAAGAGATATACTGAAATAAATATAAATCATACTGAAATAAATATGTCCCTCACTGTAAATAATAAAGCAACCACTGAAACACATACAATATTTGTCAAAAAGAATGAGACATTTCTTGAAATGACTGACATATGCCAAGAGGAATATGACACACATTGGAATGAATATGACAGCTTTAAATGAATATAATGTACTGAAATTAAAATGCATTATTCTCAAAGGAATATAATGTGCAATGAACATTACATTTATAAAAAATGAATATAGTTTGCATTGAAAGTAATATGATACACATTGACATGATTATAATATGTGTTGCAATTGGTATGAGTCATGTTAAAATCAATATCGTGCGTTAATATGAATGAGACATCTATTGAAAGGAATATGACACATGCTAAGATGAAGATGACATGAAATTAATATGAGCCCTTTTGAAATTAATTCAACATGCCTTAAACTGAATATGACCCATGCTGACGTTAAAATGAAACTTGTCAAAATGAGTGTTATGCTTTGAAATCATTATGATACACAATGATATGAATATTGCATATATTGAAATGAATTTGACCTATGTTGAAATGGATATGACCCATATTAAAATTATAGGGGGTGATTCTAACCCTGGCGGTCGGTGATAAAGCGGCGGCCAACCCGCCAACAGGCTGGCGGTCCAAAAAATGGAATTCTGACCCTGGCGGGAACCGCCAACACAGCCCGCCACTTTAACACTCCGACCGCCACGGCGGGCCAAACAAACAGCGCAGCGGTCACCGCCAACAGGCAGGCGGCAGACAATGCACCGCCCACACTATCACGACCCACCAATCCGCCACCTTTTCCGGGGCGGGAGCACCGCCGATAAAAACACGGCGGAAACAGACTACGAATGGGAAAACGCTCACCTCTATTCACTCCACGAGCACGGAGGACAGCATGGAACCCGAATTGAACATCATACCTGCTCTCGTCTACCTGCTCATCTACCACGAGTACGAACTCCGGCGCAGACGTCAACGGTGAGTACTGCACCTACGACACACGGGAGGGGGGAGGACGAAAGGTTACGGGCACACACATATGCGACCCCCCCCCCCCCAATATGTACACACGAATGCAGAGCAACAAGTCACAGTGACACCACCCAAACCCCCCTAAAAAATGCAATGACATTTTCAAATTGGGAACAAATATTTATGTCCAAAATAGCCTCCGATCAGTATTGGTCAACTAGAAAAAATATTTACATTTAAAAAGTCTATATACACAGCAGTGGACAACTGAAGAAATTAGTCCTGCACATTTTACGAATTATCGATTTGTCCGTGGGCCAAAGTGTATCAACACAAGGGCAAAGCCCCCACACGAGACCTGAGTCCTTTGGAGAGAACACTGCAGGGGCGTCTGATGACAAAACTACAGGCACCTCAGGGGGAAGGGAAGGGGGGGGCACCACAGCCACATGAGTCCAAGACGCCAGATCCACGAAGGGCCCACCATGCCCACTGTACCATCCTGGAGAGTGCAAAGCCACAGTCTCTCAATGTCTCTACAGTGGGTGGCTTGCCCACTGCAATATCCTGGGGAGTGCAAAGCCACAGTCTCTCAATGTCTCTACAGTGGGTGGCTTGCCCACTGCAATATCCTGGGGAGTGCAAAGCCACAGTCTCTCAATGTCTCTACAGTGGGTGGCTTGCCCACTGCAATATCCTGGGGAGTGCAAAGCCACAGTCCATCAGGTGGAGAAATTGCTCCACTGGTCAAGGAGGATGCATGATGGCCACAGTGAACCGTGAACTGTGTTTGCAGGAAGGGCCCAGCGGAGCGGTGCTTGAGTTGAAGGGCCCAGCGGAGCGGTGCTTGAGACGGCGGGGCCCAGCGGAGCGGTGCTTGAGTTGAAGGGCCCAGCGGAGCGGTGCTTGAGACGGCGGGGCCCAGCGGAGCGGTGCTTGAGTTGAAGGGCCCAGCGGAGCGGTGCTTGAGACGGCGGGGCCCAGCGGAGCGGTGCTTGACAGGAAGGGCCCAGCGGAGCAGTGCTTGAGACGGTGGGGCCCAGCGGAGCGGTGCTTGACAGGAAGGGCCCAGCGGAGCGGTGCTTGAGTTGAAGGGCCCAGCGGAGCGGTGCTTGAGACGGCGGGGCCCAGCGGAGCGGTGCTTGAGTTGAAGGGCCCAGCGGAGCGGTGCTTGAGACGGCGGGGCCCAGCGGAGCAGTGCTTGACAGGAAGGGCCCAGCGGAGCGGTGCTTGACACGGCGGGGCCCTGTTCAGCGGTGCCTGTCTTCACGGCGGGGCCCTGTCCAGCGGTGCCTGTCTTCACGGCGGGGCCCTGTTCAGCGGTGCTCTTCTGCACGGCGGGGCCCTGTTCAGCGGTGCCTGTCTTCATGACGGGGCCCTGTTCAGCGGTGCCTGTCTTCATGGCGGGGCCCTGTTCAGCGGTGCCTGTCTTCATGGCGGGGCCCTGTTCAGCGGTGCCTGTCTTCACGGCGGGGCCCTGTTCAGCGGTGCCTGTCTTCATGGCGGGGCCCTGTTCAGCGGTGCCTGTCTTCATGGCGGGGCCCTCTTCAGCGGTGCTCTTCTGCACGGCGGGGCTCTGTTCAGCGGTGCTCTTCCAGTAAGTCTAGGGAGCCAGACCTGGGCTGGACACCCTGCTCACTCGCCCTCCGACCGTGCAGTGGCAGGCCCCTTCGAGGACGGAGTCCTGGGCCCTTTGTTCTCGTCCCTTGCAGGCGGGATGGGGCTTGTGGGGCCCTCCTGCTCCGCGCTCCTGCTGGCTGACCTCTCCGCCCTGCTGCCCTTTCGCTCCTTAGATGGGGCTCTCGGGCCCTTGCCTCCCCTGGCTGTTGTGGCAGGTGAAGTGGCCGTTGTTAGCTCCTTGGGGGCAGCCGTCTCAGTCCTCTCACGGCGGCTCTTCAGTTTACGTGTCCTCTTGCCTGGGGGTGGGCTGGCTGTCCCCTTGCTGCTCAGTGAAGTGTCACTGCCGCCAAAGGGTGGACTCCAGAAGCCATGCACCACTTGGACACTCGAAGCTGGGCTGGTGGTGGCTGCGGTGCTCTTGGGACTCTTAGCAGATGGAGGGGGTGGGTCAGGGGAGGGAAAGAGGTTAAGATGAGAGAGGTAATATTTCTTAGGACCAAGGTAAAGGGTAGGTGTAGTGGTGATGGAAGTGGAGGAAGAGGATGTGGTTGTAGGAGAGTCAGGTGTGCTGTCTTTGGGTTCAGGTGACTGAGACGTAGGCTGTCGTGAGGTGGTTGGCTGTTGTTTGGGTGTCTGCCTGCGTTTATGTGTCTTGGAAGAGGGGGTGACAGACACAGTGGGAGAGGACACAGGGGACGTGTAGATGGCAGTGGGGGTGGTGACTGCACGTGTGCGGACTGTACTGGAGGGTGTGCTGGTGATGGAAGCACTGGCTGATGGTGGTGTGCATGCAGGTGTGAGTGTAGACGTCACAGGGAGGGAGGAGGGAGACGAGGAGGAGGGGGACACAGAGGTGGTAGTGACTGTTGGTATGTCTGCATCTGGGTGTTGCTTGGGTGAGTGTTTGTGGGTTCTGTGGTGCTTGTGTCTGGATGAGCTGGCCTTGGGTGTTGAGGTGTGTGCAGGCGGGTCTGATGGTGTGGATGGGATAGGCTGAGGAACAGGAGACAGAGAAAGGGTGGAGGCAGTTAGAAGAGGGAGACTGGAGACAGGGACAATGGCTGCCGTCAGTGCTGAGGCCAGAGCAGTGAACGATCGTTGATGGGCAGCCTGACCCGAATGAATGCCCTCCAGGTAGGCATTGCTCCGATGCACCTCCCTTTCCACCCCCTGGATGGCATTCAAAAGGGTAGTCTGCCCAACAATGATGGTCTGAAGGAGGTCAATGACCTCCTCACTGAGGGCAGCAGGGGTAACTGGGGCAGGGGCTGAGGTGCCTGGGGCGAAGGAGAGGCCCGCCTTCCTGGGCGAGCGGGCACGGAGCGAAGGCTGAGGGGCTGCAGGGAGGGCGGTGCTGGTGCGCTGGGTGGCGGCTGTACCTGTAGAGGCGGGGGGCCCGGAAGTTGCCGCCACCGCTAGGGAGCTCCCAACCGAGGACGTGTCCGTGTCGCTGGTGTCTTCACCGGTCCCCGTTGTGGTGCTCCCCTCGCCCTCCGGATCACTGGTGCCCTCGGTGTCTGTTCCAGTGCCCACCGGGGCCTTGTGACTTGCAGCTCCCTCGTGCTCCGACGCCTGATGATGCTAATGCACAAGGAGACAAAGAATAAGGGTGGGGGGAGAAATAAAAACAAGTTGAGTGCATGCCTTGTCAACACCGTTGGCGGAGAGGACAGACACAGGTGCCTCATGCACTAAGCCGCGCAATTGGGGTACACTACTCAGTACTCCTGACTAGGCCAACAGGTCTAGGGACAACAGACGCGCACATGGGTGATGCAGGACCATGGATAGCTGTACTTGGCACTCTACAGAGGTGGGGGACGGGGGCACAGGGACATGTCTAAGGGAGGGGACTACACTACAGAAAGCGCCCTGGCCTACTGTCACCCACAGCCCTCCTCCCCCACCCAGACGCCTCAACTGCGCGTAAAGATAGCAGAATGTGCAGATACTCACCCCCTTGTGTCTGCTGTGATGTCCTCAAGCGCCCATCCAAATCAGGGTAGGCCACCGCCAGGATCCGGGACATCAGGGGGGTCAGGGTACGACTGGCACCCCTCCTAGGTCGGGAGGCCATCCCCAACAGTGACTCGGCGGTCTTTCTGGTTCCACGGCAGATGTCCTCCCACCTCTTGCGGCAGTGGGTGCCCCGTCTGGTGTAGACCCCCAGGGCCCGGACTTCCTTGGCGATGGCACGCCAAATGTTGATTTTCTGATGGGCGCGCACCTGTTTGACATGTACAGGGTGGGAAAGAGAAAACGTGATTTTTCTGCATGTTTGAAGTAAATGCCCCCCCCCTCCCCAACCTTGCCATGTGGCCCATTCTCTCATCTGTCGTGCGTTGCACTCCTCATTTTCTCCCCACCCCACCAACTTACATCCACCCCACTCCACACAGGCATAACCCATTCAATGTGCACTCAGTGTACTTACCTGTTGGTCTGGAGGACCGTAGAGTAGCGCATACTGGGGGAGGACCCCATCCACAAGTTTCTCCAACTCTTCAGACGTGAAGGCAGGGGCCCTTTCCCCAGTCGCAGCAGCCATTGTCACTTCCAGACCGAGTTCACAGCAGCACTTGCAGTATAGGTCCTCTCCTATGGATGATCAGGTCTCGAGTGATTAAGCAGATAGAAAATGGCGGTCACGCCCCCGGGCCGGTGCGTACCGCGACCGCCGGCGCACATCGCCATTGGCTCATGAAACCCATAGGGATCATTGTTAACCAATGCGGCTTCGCACAGCGGTCTTCGGCCGCCTACCGCCACGGTGTGCCACGCCAGCGCATTGACCTCACATCCCATTGTCCCACTTCACAGGTCAGGCAGCCGCCATTTCAAGGGCCCACATGGCTTAATTTCAACTGCGTCACACAGGCCTAGGCCTTGCATTACCACACATACAAGCATAGCAATCCATACCTTTTCGTGTACTGTGCAAGCTGTGGTGAACGTACCTGTGAGTTGATTGACTCTGTGCTCCATATTCTCCTTCCTAGGCACCGTCCGCTGGGACTTGCGATGAGAAGGAGGAATCCTCGCGTGTACCAGCCGCTGGTGGACCTGTCGACAATGGAAGAACGCCATATTATACTCCGATACCGACTTGACTGTGCCACTATCCATGAACTGTGTGCCCAGCTGGAGCCAGCCCTGATGTCCCCCATCTGCCAACCCACAGGAATTCCCCCTCTAGTGCAGGTTCTGTCAGTCCTCCATTTTTTTGCTAGTGGCTCATTCCAGACAACAGTGGCCATGTCATCAGGAATGTCTCAGCCTATGTTTTCAAAGATTTTGGCCAGAGTGTTGTCTGCCCTGATGAAACTCATGAGGAGCTACATCATTTTCCCAGAGGAGGATGATTTGCCTACAGTGAAGGGTGATTTCTATGCCATTGGACATATCCCCAACATCATTGGTGCCATTGATGGGACCCATGTGGCTTTAGTACCCCCAAATGACGATGAGCAGGTGTACAGAAACAGGAAAAATTACCATTCTATGAATGTCCAGGTGGTCTGTTTGGCAGACCAGTACATCTCCCATGTTAATGCCATGTTCCCTGGGTCAGTGCATGACGCGTATATCATGCGTAATAGCAGCGTCCCATATGTGATGGAACAGCTACAGAGACAGCGTGTGTGGCTAATAGGTGACTCTGGTTACCCCAACCTGCCGTGGCTACTGACCCCAGTGAGGAATCCCAGGACCAGGGCAGAGGAACGGTACAATGAGGCCCATGGGTGAACTAGGAGGGTCATAGAAAGGACCTTCGGCCTCCTGAAGGCCAGGTTTAGATGCCTGCATATGACAGGTGGATCCCTAATGTACTCACCAAAGAAGGTGTGCCATATCATCGTGGCCTGCTGTATGCTTCACAACCTGGCTTTGCGACGCCAGGTGCCTTTCCTGCAGGAGGATGGTCCAGATGGTGGTGTTGTAGAAGCCGTGGAGCCTGTGGAGAGTGAAGAGGAGGAAGACGACGGGGAGAACACAGACAACAGGGAAACGGTTATACAACAGTATTTTCAGTAGCACACAGGTAAGATTCACCCACGCCATTTCACATTTACTTAGAGCCTCCTGCATCTCTACTTTCTGTATTTCCCCCCAGCTCTTTTCAACTAACTTTTTTATTTTCCCTTCCCTTCTCAGTGCTTTATGACTCAGAGCCTGACTTCTGCTTGGTTTGCCCATGAACTACAGCGTATTGACATTGGTATGTTGTCATCACTAATTGACATCACATATATTGAACAGTTATGTGTAATACATTTGTTGAGAATACAGCATGACTCCAAACTGTTTTCTGTGCAATAAGTGTTTTATTTTTTGTGCATAGATATTGGTACATGATAGTAAAACGGTGATGGGTGGGGGTGGAGTAATGTCCATGGCAGAGTGCAGTTCTCAGTCTGACAGGTGCATTGTCCATATGCCTGTGGAAGGATGGAGCAGGGGCTGTTTAAGGTTGGACAGGGTGGCAATGTGGGACAGTGGGATGACTTCAGGGGGTATCTCATGCTGGCGGGGGTCTTGGCATCCTACTCTGTCTTTTTTTTTGATCTCAGGCTCCTCTTGCGGGGTGGTTGTTCTTCAGCAGGAGGTGGGGTTCTGGTGGCCTGTCGTTGTGTGGGGGCCTCCTGTCCACTAGCGCCGGCGGAGGTGGTAGGCTGTTCCTGGTCCTGGCTAGTGACAGGGGCCCTGTGTGGTGCCACATGGTCCCGCAACGTGTCTTCTATCCTGTTGAGGGCCAGGACGATGGTCCCCATTGCGGTCCCGATGTTCCTAAGCTCGTCTCTGAACCCCATGTAGCGTTCCTCCTGCTGTGCCTGGATCTCCGTGAACCTGGCCAGTACCGTCACCATCGTCTCTTGGGAGTGGTGGTATGCTCCCATGATGGTGGTGAGGGCCTCTTGGAGAGTGGGTTCCCTGGGCCTCTCCTCCCCCCCCTGTCGCACGGCAGCCCTCCGAGTTGCCCTGTTTCCCCCGGCCTCTGTCCCCTGGACGGTGTGCCCACTACCACTGCCCCCAGGTCCCTGTTGTTGTTGGGGTGGTGGGTTAGCCTGGGTGCCCTGTAGTGGCAGACACACCGCTGATTGACCTGTCCTAGAGACAGAGGCATGGGCCCGCTGGGTGGGAGCTGTGCTGTTGTTCCCAGAGGGGGTTGGGTCTGCTGTGGCCTGTGTTTGTGTGTGGGGTACCCACTGCCCAGAGGTCCCCGATGGTCCGGGCTGGTCATCAGGTTCCAGGTCGACTGAGCTGCTGTCATCACTGGGGGCCTGTTCCGGGGGTGGGATGGACATTTCTGGACCCTCCTGAACGGTGTGTTGGCGTTCGGGTCCTGCATGGGGTGAGAGAGTATGGTTATTGTTTCTGTGTGTGCAATTGCGTGCGATTTATGGGTGCCCTTATCCCCCAGTGCAGGCATTCCCTTGGGGGAGGTGTTGTGAGGGTGGTTTGTGGGGGGGGGATGGATATGTGCAGTGGTCATGCTTAGGTGATGGGTGTCCATTGTTTGTGGTGGCATGCAGGGGTTGGTGTTGGGTTGGGTGGGTTGTGCTGGGGAGACATTCTCAGGGAGGATGTGTGCTGGGGGGTTGGGGGTGAGGGTGGGTGTGTGGGTTGGCATGCTGGTGGGGTGGGGTGGATGAAGTATTTGAGATTCGACTTACCAGAGTCCATTCCTCCGGGTACTCCAGCGAGGCCGTCAGGATGCAGGATGTTTAGTACCTCTTGCTCCCATGCTGTGAATTCGGGTGGGGTGGGTGGGGGTCCGCCGCCAGTCTTCTGCACCGCGATGTTGTGTCTTGACACCATCGAGCGCACCTTCCCCCGTAGGTCGTTCCAGCGTTTGCGGATGTCGTCCCTATTTCTGGGATGCTGTCCCACCGCGTTGACCCTGTCCACGATCCTTTGCCATAGCTCCGCCTTCCTTGCTATAGTGGTGTGCTGCACCTGTGAGCCGAAGAGCTGGGGTTCAACTCTTATAATTTCCTCCACCATGACCCGGAGTTCTTGGTCCGAAAACCGTGGGTGCCTTTGGGGTGCCATGGGGTGGTGTGGATGAGGTGTGGGGTGGTGTATGTGGTGACGAGTGTGTTGATGTGTGGTGCTTTGTGCTTCTATGTGGTGTGTGTGATGGTGTAGTGTGCCTCTGTGTGTATAGCTCTATATTCTCTGATGTGTCTCTCTCTCCTTCGTCTCTGATCTTTGGTTGTAGGGGTTTGTGTGTGATGTGGGTGGGTGTTTTATATTGTAATGGGTGTGTGGGAGGGGTGTGTGTATGTGTTTCAGGTGTGTGTCTTTCACATTGTCCAATGGGGTAGTGTTTTGTAAAGGTGTGTGTATTTTTACCGCGGCGGTGTGTACCGCCAATGGACTACCGCGTTTGAAAGGCCGCCGCGTGGATTTGTGGGTCGTAATGGCATGGGCGTATTTCTGTTGGCGTGGCGGTGGAGGTTTGGTCAACTCCAGTTTACCACTGGCCGCTGATGTGGCGGACTGCAGTGGAGGTCGGATTTTTGGAGGTTTGGCAGTTGTGGGTCAGAATGTCCGTGGCGGCTAACCGCGGCCGCGGCGGTATTGTGGCGGGCTTCTGACCGGCGGTAAGCGGCTTTTACCGCCGAGGTCAGAATGACCCCCATAATGTCAGGTGTTAAGATGAATATGACATCCACTGACACGAATATGCCATTCATTTAAAGCAATATGACATATGCTAAGATTTATGTGAACCATTTTCAAATGAATATATCTGATGAAGTTGATATGACCCAAATCAAAATTAATATGACATTCATTAAAATTAACATGACACTTATTGAAATGGATATGAAATTATATGAGATAAATATAGCATGCTTTGAAATGAATAAAGCACATATCGAAATGAACACAAGCCATGTGTAAATTAAAATGCTCACTGTTTAAATATGGCTTGCCTTGAATCAATGTTGATTTGCTTTAAAATTAACAATACATATTGACATTAATATTACATATTCTGAAAGGATATGATATGAGCACAAATTAATTAACTAAAATAAATATATGTTTTCGACTATGTGCTAAATTTAGTTTTTGCCGGCTTTTGGACTCTGAGCACTTTACCACTGCTGACCAGTGCTAAAGCGCAAGTGCTGTCTGTCTAAATTGACCTGATGATTGGTTTATCCATGTTTGGCATAGTTGTTTTACCTGTAAGTCCCTAGTATAGTGCAACATGTGTGCCCAGGACCTGTAAATCAAATGCTACTATTGGGCCTGCAGCACTGATTGTGCCACCCACATGAGTAGCCCTGTGAACATGTTTCAAACCTGCTACTGCAGTGTCTGGCTGTCAAGTGCACCCACTTGCCAGGCCAAACCTTCCCTTTTACTACATGTAAGGTACCCCTAAGGTAGGCCCAAAGCAGCCCCATGGGCAGGGTGCAATGTATTTAAAAGGTAGGACATGTACTGCAGTATTTTTCATGTCCTGATAATGAAATACTGCTGTAGGAAAGTACCATCTTCCTTGGCATGTTACCCCCATTTTTACCTGTATGTCAGTATGTTTTTGCCTGTCTCACTGGGATCCTGCTGGTCAGGACCCCAGTGCTCATAGTTTATGGCCTAATGTGTGTGTCTGTATAGTGCTTGACTGTGTCACTGAGGCTCTGCTAATAAGAACCTTAGTTCAGTGCTTATGCTCTCTCTGCTTCCAAATTAGTCACTATAGTTTAGTCACTTCATATGCCAATTCCAATTGGCACACTGTACTCCCCCCCCCTTATAAGTCCCTAGTTTATGGTACCTAGGTCCCCAGGGCATTGGGGTTCCAAGACATCCTTATGGGCAGCAGCATTTCTTTTGCCACCCATAAGTAGCTCAGGTAAATCATTTCACAGGACTGCCACTGCAGCCTGAATGAAATAGTGCACATACTATTTCACAGCCATTTTCACTGCACTTAAGTAACTTATAAGTCACCTATATGTCTAACCTTCATTTACTAAAGGCTAGGTGCAAAGTTACTAAGTGTGAGGGCACCCTTGCACTAGCAAAGGTGCCCCCACACAGTCCAGGGCCAAATCCCCAGACTTAGTGAGTGCGGGGCCACCATTACGCATGTGCACTACATATAGGTCAATACCTATATGTAGCTTCACAATGGTAACTCCGAATGTGGCCATGTAAGGTGTCTAGGATCATGGAATTGTCCCCCCATTCCAAATCTGGTATTGGGGGGCAATCCCATGCATCCTGTGGGCTCCACCATGGACCCCCAGTACTGCCAACCAAGCTCTCTGAGGCTTGCACTGCAGCTACACCTGCTGCCACCTCACAGACAGGGTTCTGCCCTCCTGTGGTCTGAGAAGCCCAGTCCCAGGAAGGCAGAACAGAGCATTTCCTTTGGGAGGAGGGTGTTACGCCCTCTTCCTTTGGAAATAGGTGTTACAGGCTTGGGAGGGGTAGCCTTCCAGAGCCTCTGCAAATGCTTTACAGGGCACAGATGGTGCCCTTCTTGCATAAGCTAGTCTACACCAGTTCAGGGACCCCTGTCCCTGCTCTGGCGCGAAACTGGACAATGGGAAGGGGAATGACCACTCCCTTGTCAATCACCACTCCAGGGGTGGTGCCCAGAGCTCCTGCATTGTGTCCCTTGCGTTAGCCATCTTGTTTTCCAAGGTGTGGGGACACTCTGGAGATCTCTGAGTGGCCAGTGCCAACAGGTGACGTCAGAGACCCCTCCTGATAGGTACATACCTAGGTAGGTAGCCAATCCCCTTCTCAGGGCTACTTAGGGTCTCTCCTGTGGGTTCCTCTTCAGATTTGGCTTGCAAGTTTCCACCAGGAATCCTCTGCAACTCCTGCTTCATCCTCTGACCTCGGATCAACCGCTGACTGCTCCAGGAACCGCTGTAACTGCAGCAAAGTATCCGGAAAGGCTACTGCGACTCTACAACTTCAGCTCCAGCCAGCAACTGCAACAGTTTCCATGGTGTGCACACTCTGGGGACTCCCTGTCTTCACCCTGCACCAGAAGGACCAAAGAAATCTCCAGTGAAGTGACAGAGTCACTTCCCTGCTCCAGCAGGCACCTTCTAAGACGACGACAGGTTCTCTGGGATGCCTCTACATAGGTGGTGGACCCCTTTGACGCAGACTGTCCTAAGGTCCAGCTGTCCAAGTTTGGAGGAGGTAAGAGCTTGCCTTCCCCATTTGCGACAGTACCCCTGTGCACCACGTCATCTTCACCTGCTGAGGCCTCTGTGCACTATTTGCAAGAATCCTTCATGCATAGCCTGGCCCAGGTCCCCGGCAGTCTATCCTGTGACGTTCAACTCATCCAGTTGTTCTCCGGCGGTGTGGGACCTTCTTTTGTAGTGCTGCAGCAACCAGAATTTGCACCTCCTTTGTCCTCATGTCCTGGGACCTCTGTGGGTGCTGCCTGGTCATTTGTGGGTTCCCTCCAGTTTTGGGAGCCCACTCTGCCTCCTCAGTCTGAGTTGAGGCCCCCAGGTCCCTCCTGGGTTCAGGCAGCGCCATTTTGACACAATCTGCGACATTGCTTGAACCAAGGCTTGTTGGACTAATCCAGCGCTACAACTCGCCTGCATCCAACATCTCCATGTGGGACATCCTTTGCATCATACAGGAACCCACAGCCATCTTCTTTGGTGCTCTTCTTCAGACTTCTTCCAATCATAGAATCCTCTTTTGCACCATCTTCTAGGTTGGCAGGGGCTCCTGTGCTTCCTGGAATCTTCTGCGACTTCTGGACTTGGTCTCCTCTCTTTACAGGTCTTCAGGTCCAGGAATCCACCATTTGTTGCTTGCAGTCTTGCTTGGTTCTTGCAATAACCCTATTCACAACTTTTAGAGTGTCCTAAGGAAACTTGCAGTACTTTACTCCTACTTTCCTGGGCTCTGGGGTGGGGTATTTTACCAACCTTTGTGGTTTTCTTACACTCCCAGTGCCCCTCTACACACTACACTTGCCTAAGGGGGAATTTGTGATTCGCATTCCACTTTCTTAGTATATGGTTTGTGTTGCCCAAAGGCCTATTTCTTCCTATTGCATTCTATGGTATTTTCTATTGTTTGCACTATCCTATGACTAATTACTTACCTGATTTTGGTGTCTAGTGTATTTATTGTGTATAATACTTACCTCCAGGAGGAATATTGCCTCAAAGATAATTTTGGTCTTGTGTCACTAAAATAAAGTACCTATATTTTTGGAATATGATAGGGAAACACTCTGCAAAATAGGCCCATAAACATACTTTTCACACTAAATGTGAGACTGCAAAATCCAGAATGCATAGTGGTTTTGACTAAAAAGTTAAGGATGGCATTCTCTGTCACACATGATATGGGGTTATATGACAACAGGATATATGAATCTATAATGGGAATTATTTGGTTTCCAAAATGTGGAAAACAAAAAGAAAGTATTCCAGATCCATTGTTAGTAAGGTCTCGGCATATGAAGTTTACCCCACTGAGCTCACAAACCTGTATCTTGCAAATTTTTAACACAAAATTAATAAATTAATGCTAAATACACAAAGCAAGCTAAAAAAACAGGATGCAAGTCAAGAAAGGCCACTGAAGGCCACTGGCTTGTCTACTTTTCTCAGAGGACATGAGCTACACAGTCGGGAAGTATGGAATCAACGGACAAAAAAGCACATTTTCAAGTACTCATATATATGCATACAGACAATCATCCAAACCTACATGCAAACACATAGAGCATTTGTCCTTTCTCACATGCAGGGGCATCTTTTATTGAGGCACTTAAACATACAAATATACATATTGGCACCAATATGCAGAGGAACATATTTATGTGCACACAAGGGCACACAGAAAACACAGCCATCATTCAGGTACCTACAAACCTCCCACTTGCCTCTTGTTGGAAGTCTCAAGGAATCGAAAGACTTCAGTTTTATCGGCCTGCAGCACTGGGAACTGTGTGTTTTGTGCTGTTCAAGAAGAAAAACCACTGCGCCGCCACGAACAATGCCGCTGGCCTGCACCGTAACCTGCCGACGCTGTATGGAGCCGCACCGCACACCTTCACACCGCAACCCTGGTCTCACCGACGCTGCCATCTGATGCCACCACCGAGCCGCTGCTTGCACCGTGACCTGTGGGCCCCGCACTCCGGCATCACCTTGCTCACACCGCAGCCTTGGCATCCCTGATGACAATGCTCCTGCTGACACCGGCGCCGCTGCCTGCACTGTGGTCTGTGGTCATCGCTCGTGAGGTACACAAAGCACCGTCCCGTCCCCCACCGCTGCTCCGGTCCACCAACGCCAGCACCATCGACTCCAGTGATGTCACCTGGCTTCCTTGTCTAAACCGTGACCCGTGGACGCTGCACGGAGCTCGTCCGGTGCCACACTGCCGACTTGGGCCTACCGCCGAAATTGCTTCAGCAACAATGATGATGCTGACTGCACCGTGACCTGGTGACACTGAACGTCGCACCGCCCCGCTTCACACCGCAGCCCTGGTCTCACCGACGCTGCTGGATGCCGTCACTGAGCCGCTGCCTGCACTGTGACCTGTGGGCACCGCACATTGCATCGTCCCGCTTCGCACCGCAGCTCCGACGCCATCCACGCCAGCACTCCTGACTTCATTAGCCTAGAGTTCACTCTGCAACGCATGTGACTTCAAGGTCCTGAAGATCCCCGCACCGACCTCCAGAACCCACACTGTAACACCAGCGACGCTGCTCTGTGGACCTCATCACAAGGATCACAATGCTTTGCATTTCTGAGTTACTGTTTGCGGGTCTTTCCGACACTGTAGCTGGCCCGCAATGCCATGGCTGGCCTGAACTGTTGGATTTCTTGTTTACAACGTCGTGATAGCCTCAGACTGAGCTACTGAATTCAAAGAACTATCTTTTTAAGTCATTCTTGAAAAATGTGTGTCTTATTTATTGTATGTTGGATCTTTATTGTTTTTGGTCTCCTTTTATATAGTTAAATATTGGCTATTTTTCTAAAACTGGTGTGGTGTCATTTTGTAGTGTTTTCACTGTATTACTGTTTGTTATGTGCAAATGCTTTATACTTTGCTTCTGAAATAAGCCTGACTACTCGTGCCAAGCTAACATAGGGGGAGCAGGGGTTATTTGAGTGGGTATCTCCCTTATCCTGAAAGGAGTGAGGGTCCCTACTTGGACTGGGTGCAAACCGACTGCCAGCTAGATACCCCATTTCTAATAGGTTCCCAGCCTCTCCTGCCCAAACACTGACTCTGCAACAACTGCTGATGGCTCTCCAGACTGAGACATGGTTGTAGATAAAACTCAAAGTTGCAAACGTTCCCAGAAGACAAAGAAGATAAAGTCCAAAAAGTAAAAAAGAAAAATCAGAATGTGGTTGTGAAATGGTCACACATAACACAACGTGTATGGGGAATACTGTGAACAGGCCAATCTGGCCCGTTCAGTTCATCATCAGATCACGGACGTGGTGATCTAGTTATCAACATGGGATACAGTAATAGTGGCTGTGTGATCAATAGGGGATAGGGGTGTTCCCCTTATGGAATAGGTGGTCTCACACACATTTTAGTGTCATGCTTCATCTTTTGACCACCTATCCCCACCAAGGTAGGATGGTACCACCTGGTCGGACTCAACCTCGTTGTTAAAAGAACTCTGAGGGAGTGCTGAAATTCAATCTTGCTGGACAGAGCGGGGATCCAGTTGAATGGGAAGATAAAGCTAAAATGACCTAACAAATCACCGGTGTATCCCATTACTTTAATGGCTGTGTTTGTTGGTGAGATTAAAAACCATTGAGACACTCCTGAATATAATGGTTCAATGTGTCATCTAAAATTTTATGCCCAACATGTTTCTGCCCTCTCATCTAGCCAAAATGGTCTGGGGCATTTGTCAGGGCCAAGGATCCCTCCTAAGAATGGGGGTAGCTACATAAGCTATAAAGTGAGCAAATATGTTAAAATGCACACTGGGCCTACCTGAAAGAAAAATACAGTAAAGGCAGGCCCCATTATGATAAGGCAATTAGCTCTAGGTCTGACATCTGAGTGGTCAGTGCCAGCAGGTGATGTCAGAGCCCTCCTCTGATAGGTGCTTACCTGTGTAGATGGCCAATCCCCCTTTCAGGGCTATTTTGGGTCTCTCTCTTGGGTGGTGCTTCAGATTCTGATTGCAAGACTCCAGCAGGAATCCTCTGCATCCTTTACTTCACCTTCTTACTGACGAAACTGCATCTGGACCCTCCAGGAACTCTACAACTGCAACAAAGAGGCAAAGACGACTTCTGCAACATGGTATCTTCAGCTCCTACCAGCAACTGCAACTGTTTCCCGGTTGTGCATCCTTAGAGGACAGCCAGTCTTCAGCCTGTACCAGAAGAACAAAGAAATCTCCCTTGAAGTGAAGGAGTCACTTCCCTGCTTCAGCAGGCACCCCTCTGCAGCGAGGACTGGTGGCTTGGGTCCACTCTCCTGACGAAGTGCATGGACCCAGCATCACAGGTGGTAGACTGAAGTGGTCCCGATGGTCCTGACGTCCAACTGCCCAACTTTGGTGGAGGTAAGAGCTTGCCTTCCCACGCAAGAAAGTACCCCCATGCACCACGTGTTTTGCAGTTGCCAAGGCTTGTTGACATCTTTCAACAAACTTCTTCATGCACTGTGCAGCTCCGGCCCCCAGCTTGCTGTGTGGTTCTCCTGCGGCATGGGATCCCTTTGCTGTGGGACTCCTGTGTGCACTGCCTGGTCTTCTAAGGGCTCTCTGAGTTGCTGAAAGCCATCTCTAGCTCCCCCTCCTTTTTAGAGTCCACCAGGTCCCTCCTGGTCCCGGGCAGTGCCATTTTCCGCTAACTGCAAGCTTCCGTGTGCCAAGGGCTCGTTGGCAGAATCCAGCAACACAAACCAGACTGCAATCATCCATCCAGTGTGGGACATCATCCGCATCAACCAGGAATCCGCATCTGTCTTCTTGGGTGCAGTACTGACTGTTGTTCTTCACCAGTGGTTCTTCTTTTGCACATTCATCCGGGTTAGCAGGGGCTCATGCTCTCTCTGGACTCTTCAGTGCTTCTTGGACTTGGTCCCCTTCTTCCACAGGTCTTTGGGTCCAGGAATTCATTGTTGGTGTCTTTCAGTCTCTTCTGGTTCTTTCAATATCTTCTTTCTCGTGTTCTTGTGTGTTCTTGGAATGTTACTGTGATTTACTCCTGCTTTCTTGGGCTCTGGGGTGGGTTATATTACTTAGCTTTGGTGTTTTCTAAGACTCCCAGCGTCCCTCTACACACTACACTTGCCTAGGTGGGAAACCTACTTTTTCAATCCACTTTCCTAATATATGGTTTTTGTTCCCCCAAGCCCATTTCTGACTATAGTGATTTTCACTAATTGCACTGTTTTCTAACAGTTTTGACAGCTTTTTCTGCATACTAGTGTATATAATTTGTGGATTACTTACATCCTAAGGGAGTATAGTCTCTATGGTATTTTTGGCATTTGTGTCACCAAAATAAAGTACCTTTATTTTTGTAACACTGAGTATTTTCTTTCTTGTGTGTGAGTACTGTGTGACTACAGTGGTATTGCATGAGCTTGGCATGTCTCTTAGTTAGGCCTTGGCTGCTCATCCACACTACCCCTGGAGAGCCTGGCTTCTGGACAATGTCTGCATTTCACTAATAAGGGATAACTGGGCCTGGTATAAGGTGTAAGTACCTTAGGTACACACTAAAAACCAGGCCAGCCTCCTACAGGCGGTGAGTGCAGTGTTGCAGAGTAGTGTATCATTGAGTGCAGTGGTGTATAGGAGAATAGAGTGGTATACAGAGCAGTGGCATAGAGTACATTGGTGCAAAGTAGAGTGCAGTGGCGTATAGTGCAGTTGTTTAGAGTGGACTGGTGTAGAGTGCATTGAAGTAGAGTGCAGTGGTTTAGAGTGCAGTGGGGCAGAGTGACGTAGAGTTGAGTGGAGTAGAATGTAGTGGCACAGAGTAGATTGTTTCAGAGTAGAGTGCAGTGGCATAGAGTGGAGAGGTGCAGGGTAGAGTGCAGTGGCATAGAATGCAGTGGCACAGAGTGCAATGGAATAAAGCTGATTGTTTCACAGTAGAGTGAGGTGGCTTAGAGTGGAGAGGTGCAGGGTAGAGTGGAGTTGCGTAGAGTCGCATATAGTGTGATGGCATAGAGTAAAGTGGTGTAGAGTGCTGTGGCATAGAGTGCAGAAGTGCTGAGTAGATGATAGTGGCAAATGTTGTATTGATGTAGAGTGCAGGGGCATGGAGTTGAGTGTTGGAGTAAAGTGCACTAGCATAGAGTGTATTGGCATAGAGTGCAGTGGCACAGAGTGCTGTGTTTCAGAGTGGCGTAGAGTGGACTTGTGTGGAGTAGCCTGGTGTATTGGTATTGCCTAGACTGCTATAGCATGCAGAGGCTCAGAGCACAGTGGTGTAGAGTAGAGAGTTGGAAAGTGAATTAGCATAGAGTAGAGTACAGACGTGTAGTGTGAAGTAGCATTGAGTGGAGTGGTTCAGACTGGAGAAGAGTGCTGTGTCCCGCAGTGCAGTGGCATGGAGTGGTGTAAAGTGGAGCGGTGCAGAGTAGGGTGTAGTGGTATGGGGTGGTGCAAAGTAGAGTTGAGTGGAGCATGCATGCTGTGGTAACAACACGTTTTTGATTGAAATGACCATTACATTTGCACAGACATACAGTTTTTCAAGTAAAACTATACAGTGTACAGACAATGATGTGTGGAAATTGCATAACCTAATGTAATGATTTGTTTTAATCCTATAAAGGTATTTGTTTCCAGCACAGTTCAGAATTAACAAAAATGTGCTTGATTTGTACTCCTAATTCTGATATATTCTGAAATCATTGCACAGTTTATTTAAATGTTGTCATGTAATAGAAAAAAACTCTTCCTACCCCCAGTATTTAGCAATATCATTGCATAAATCGTCTCACTTTGAAGTCAGAGAAAGAAAAGTAAACACTAAGGCCCTCATTACAAGATTGGCGGTAATGACCGCCTACCGCCACGCTAACGGCCGCCAATATACCGCTGCGTGGCTACCAGCCGGCAATGCGTATTATGACCGCTGGCGGTATACCGCCAGAAATCAGGCGGAACACCGCCGACGGTCATGGCGGCGGTCGGCTGTGAGGCAGCGCTGCTGACAGCAGCACCGCCATGCCAGCAAAACACCGCCGACCGTATCATGAGCAATGATATGGCCTGGCAGTGTACTGCTGGCGGACGCTGCTACTGCCAGCAGCGCCGCGGACCGTCTCCAGCCGGAGAACCCCCTGCAAGCAGGTAAGTCAGGTTGTCTGACCAGAGAGGGGGGCAGGGGTTGTTGTGTGTATGTGGGGGGGTTGTATGTTTTGGTATGAGTGCATGCGGTGTGAGTAGTGCTGGATCCATGCATGAATGAGTGATTGTGAGTGTTGTGTGTTGTGAATGCATGTGTGTGCAAAGGTAGGTTGGTGTGTGTTGTGGTGTGTTGGTATGTATGTGTGCATGCGTGGGTGGAGGTGGGTATGCGTGTGTGCATGTGTTTATATGGGTGCGTGTGTGGGTGTATATATATGTGGGGGCAGGAGAGGCAGGGGAGGGTTGGGGAGGACTCGGGGAGGGGGAGGGTGGCAGAGGATTCCCCTAACAGTGCCAGGGAAAGGGTTCCCTGGCACTGATAGTGCCTACCGCCATGGTTTTTGTGGTGGTGAGATTGGCACAGAAACCATGGAGGTAGGCCGGGTCGTAATCCCAAGGGTGGAAATGGGATGGCTGCCAGGCTGGAGACTGAAGTCTCCAGCCCAGCGGCCGTTACCACCCTGGCGGTCGGTGTGTTAAAGTGGCGGTTTTGGATAGCGGTAACCGCCATGGTCCAAATCCTGATTTTTTTACCACCGGAGAGTTGGAGGTATTACCGCTGCTTTAACACCGACCGCCAGGGTTGTAATGAGGGCCTAAGTTCCCACCAAACACAGAGCCTGACATTTGACCTTGTTCTTTGAATGCACAGCAGATGTGATGACATAAGAACAAGATTTACAGTCCTGTTTACAGAAAAGGATCACTCAGAAAGATACTGTAAATAAAGTTTGGGCTTGGGAAGGTGGAACTCAAGCTGGATAGCCTAAAACAAATAAAGCCAGCAAATTGAAAGGAATGAAGTGTGAGTTACAAACCACAAAGTCAATTGCAAGCAACGGCCAGAATGCATTCCCAACAAAGCTCTATTAATGTACTTAAAGTGACAGCCGTGGGATACATTGTGGGGAAAGTCCACTATTTTAGTCCAGTTCATATCTTGCAGAAGGTTGGCCACATCAATCACCCAGATTATATGTAGAGAAGACCTAGAGTGGTCTTTATGTTTTAGGAAAGATCTGTACACCCATTGTATCAGTTTGCCATCAGTCCCTACGGTGTAGAGCTTCTGGCACACATGACCCTTAGGGTTAATGCTAAGGGGGCAGAAATTGAATAGGGCATTTAATGATTGTTTACGTGGGTTTTAAGTAAGGAGTTGACCGGGGTGAAGATGGTAGTCTGCCACAAGGGTTTGGAAATTTAGTAGCTTGCCGTTCAGAAACAAATCCCCACATTTTAGGACACCTGCAGCATGCTACTGATAGAGTTATTCTGAGCTCAGACGTACTGTGCCAGTGAGAAGGCCTAGCAAAGGTAGTGCAGGAGCACAGGGTTTCTTTGTGTCAGTGAGTTTATAGGTTCTAGCAAGGCAAGAAAGGTGTGCATGATAACCCCTGACGGTGTTCCATAGAATGGTTAGTAGGCAACGAGCAGTGCAGTAAGCCCTCCTTAAAAGTCTTTACAGATAAACCCCATCTCATGCAGGGGGTGGGCAGACAGCCAGCGAGCCACCCATTGGACCTGTGCAGCTAAATAATAGTCGAGAAGGCCTAATCCACCCACAGTCACGGGTAGCTTTAGAGTGGAAAGAACTACCCAACGGCACCCCAGCAACAAAATCAGATGTGTGGCGTGTCTGAAGAAGGAATGAAGGACGAGCAGGGAACATTTGCAAAATAATACTATCATCAGGGTAGCACACCATCTTCACTAGTGCCACTTGGCCCACTACAGAAAGCAGAAGAGAAGACCACAAAGCAAACTGGGCTCGGAGGGACTATGACTCTCTGCCGAGATTTCCATCCTGCAAATCAGTGGGAGATGGTAGATATTATTCACTAGTTATTGAAAGGTAACTTGTTCCCAGTTCTATCTGAGGTCTCATTTTATATAAAGAGGAAAACAGTGCCATATGCTAAAGAAACACCAATTACATTTTAAAATCTTTCTCACGTTCTTCCAATTTGCTTGTGCAATTTACATTTCAAATATTTTGAAGATTCTGTGTGTACTTGACACTTAGGGATAACCCAGATCACTGGTTTGGCTTTTGCTCAATTGAAAGACTATTTTAAGACATGGACAGAGCAGGCACTTGCCTTGCACAACCGTGCAGGGTGTCTGGCCCCTGCTTACTCTTCACCCTGCAGACCCTGCTGACCATTGCACCGGAAGAGTTTGCCAAGGTGGGTTTGTGCTGCTTGATCAGCTAATTGACAGTTCCTCTTCTGTTTCTCTTCTGTCTGCAGAGACAACTCCCCAGGTACACAATACCTTCTGATACTCTTGGTGAACCCATCTTGTCTGATTTTAGGAACTGTCCCACCTTGTTCTCTTCCTTATTTATCCAGTTCTTAGCAACAGCCTTTGAATCAGTTGCCATGGATCTCCCATTTGATCTTGATTTCATCCTCCTCTTTTATTATCTTTGATTGGTAGCCAAGCTCCTAGTTCTGAGATAAATGTAGAGTCCCGGACATACACTCTAGTGCTGTGAAACTACAGACAAGTTGTGAGTACGTCATATCCTGACACTAGGTGTGAAACTGTTGCCCACACCATCTGCACTGTCTCATTATTTTTTTTTAGGTTGAAAGTCCATTGAGGTGAACCAGATGTTTTCGTTTAACCTGTTTAAACTAGCATAAGGTTACTTAACTTAATGTTTGCCAAACTGTTGCCATGGGTTTTAAAATGTTTAGAAATATAATCAAAATGTTGCTGTTGCTTTCTCTCCCAGAAATTGGGTAATGGTGAAGGCCTTGATACAGTGCTGAGGGGCATTAATTTACTACTGATTAAGGACATAATGTGACACCTGAATGTAGCATACCAGGAGGCAATCACAAAAAGACCACAGTGAATAAATAGTGCTGTTAAAAAATAATAAATAAATGCACTGATATCATAATGGGGTATGGCCTATCTTGGGTGTGTCTGTAAAACTGATGTTTATTCTTGAATTGTTGTCCTGAATTTTGACCCTTCGTCCTCAATTATTGTCCTGAATTTTGACCCTTCGCCCTGAATTTTTGTCCTGAATGTTGACTCTTTGTCCTGAATTTTATACAATCCTGTCCAGAATTTCCCTTGATGCCAGGTGGTCACCCTAAGTGGCACGGGAAGTAATAACCTGAGGGACCCACATAATTGCTGTATATAACTACCCCAGCAGCAGTAAATGGGTCATTTTCCCTGCTTGCGCCAGGGTGCATTGCATCCTTGCTGTGCTACTGGTGAAGCATGCCACCAACAAGCGCTTCAGCAACCCACATAGGAGTAGTAAGAGCTACATGAATGCTGCACTACAATAGATATATTAAATCTCCTCCTGCGTGATCGATGTAGGCTTAAAGGCCCAGTAGCTGTGCACACAAATAACCACAAACCAAATAATGATGGAGAGAGAGTCCGCCCATTTATTCTAGGAACTAAAGATGTGAGTCAACAATAGAAGAACACTTTGTAGGCTTCTTCGAAAGGCCGGAATAAACAAACACGGAGCATAGCCTGGGCAGCTAAAACCTGGGTGAATGTAAACACATCCTCGTTGGAGGGGTGTGCACGTGCTCAGCACCCCTCCTCCTCCGCTGCCTCCCGCTGGGCCCTGTCATCTGGTTTCAATTTCCAAGCGGAGGGACCCACGGCTCGCATCACTGCTCTATTTACAACGCTGCTCTATTTACAGCGCGCTCGAAACCCCGGCACCTGCTACGCGAGAGACTGTCCCGTTACTGTCAACAGACCGCATGTAAAGTGCCCCGCTGCTCGCCTGAGCTATGTTCGCACGATATCAAACACCTAAAAATAAATTGATACTAATATTGGCATCTGCAATTCCACTTGGCCTTCCCGGGGTGGGATCCTGGTAGTCCCGCCAGGGCTCCTCCGCCGTGGCCTGTGGCACTCTACTTGCATCCCAGGGGAGTGCGTGTGAAGGGGCGGAGCTCCCCTGTGTGCAGAATGTACAATGGCCCCGGGGTCCGGAGTCCTGAGGGGGGCCACTGACCCGTAATTATTGCTGTATTTTAGCATTCGAACAGCACTGGGGCGGGTGCGTGTGGATCAGTTTCTTCCTTGCACCAGGGTCCATGACACATCTGCTGTTCTACTGGGCGTCCAGTGTTGGCACTAGTGCTTTAAATAGGCAGGTACTTTCTGCTTCTGTGTACCTGCACTTTTTTAATGTGAAAGTGAAAGTGCCTGCACTTCTCACACCTAGTGCAATGCGGCACTTCTCATAAGCAAACATGTATTCTAAATATTGAGAACCTTCACTTCGGTGTTTCCATTAAAAGCACCGGTTGGCACCTACCTTTATAGAGAAGATGAGGGCAGCGATCCCGATGGGCATGCAGCAGCAGAGCATGGTGAATATCGAGTAGCCCAGGTAGTCTGGTTGGTAGGATGGCACAGGGGCGACAATCACGCCTGGCTGGGTGGTCACCACCACATTCTGGCCGGGTGGGTACCCTGCGATGTACCCGGAGTAGTAGACGGGGCCCTGAGGGCTGGCAGGGATGTGATACAGGGTGTTGCCACTGCTAAGGTAGGGTGGAGGTGGTGGGGCAGTGGCCGCGGTGCTACCCCCAGCCACGTGCGCGGGAGGAGGGCAGCTGTGTCCAGGGCCCTCGGGGGTGCCCTTGGTGGGCTCACAGGTGTCCATCTGTGTTTCTGCTGCAGACAGTCTTAGAGTCTGGTAAACTCTATCTCTGAAAGGCGCTACTGAAGAGATGATCACCTGGGAACCCTGGGCACTTCACTGGCACGGAGTGGCGTGGAACACATACCGGGTGGCAACACCCCCAGCCAGCGGGCATGAGACAATCAATCTGTTGTGAAGACGCAGCACCTGGGTACTGTGCGGGGGGGGGGGGGGGGGGGGGGGGGTTTGCACCTGTAGGATGTGAGAGGCAGAGAGACTGGACTCAAACCGTGAGATTGTCCCTGCGGTGTAGGTGAACGCGCACTTAGCATTAGCATATCTATTATTAGTGCAGCAGGTGCAGTGCCACCAAGATCTACAGGCATAAGGAGCACGTCAACCCGATTATGGCTCTCTACTACCCTGCTGTGAGGGTGGCAGGCGGGGATTGATTTTCTTTTCTTGCAGGAGGGTTCATGGGACTCTTGCTTTGTCACTGGGATTTAACCCCTAACATGTACAAGGCACCCCAGGGAGGCCGCATACTCGCCACTCAGCCCTGAATATTTTTTGACTTGATAAAGTTCATGGGGATTAATTACAAAGGTAAATATAAACGGGTGCATTTACTCATGTGTACATTTACTAATACACATACTTGTAACTCTATACTTTTTCCTATTCACCATTTCCAAGTGCAGATTTCCAGGGGGTGCATCCTTCTACTACAGCATTTATGAGTTTAAATCATACAGTGTAAATAAGGTTGCGCAGGCAGATTTATAGGGATCGTCACCGCTATCGAACTGATCTATATGAATTTATAGGTAAAATGGATAAAATGTATTATTATTTTAAAAATATAAATGTATTTAAATGTAAAGTATAAATGTTAATTAATTTTTATTTTTAACCTACATCAAATATAAGAAAATGTTACAGCACATTAATCCAACAAACGATTTGTATATTAAATATTTAATTATTGCAATATCATTTTAATTCATAAATATTAAAAAAAAAACAAATAAAAAAAATCTCATTATTTTCATTTCATATGCAGTAAATTTCGTTAATACTCATGTTATTAATCAATTATTTAAAATATTTAAATTTTCTGATGATTTTAATTTAATGTTCAAATTAAATGTAGTACTAACTTACAAAATAATAAAACAATCATTTAATAATTACACATCTTTTCTGATACAGTAATACATGTCTAAATAATATTAAAACATTTCTCTATGGGGTATTTTATTCCTTTGCCCCGATTGTTTTTTACTGGAATGTGCTGCGGTAACTGTGATTGGCCAGGCATTCTGTCTGACTTATCACAACACTAGAGAACATGTTCACTTGTTTCCTTACCTTTAGGATTGTAGGAACTTTAGAAACATAATTTGAGAATAGCAATAGTTCTACTTTTTCCTGCTGCCTCTGCCTCTAGAATTCTGTGATAAAATGAATCCTCCTATAGAGAGCCCAAGTAGACTACAAAGACGTAAATGTCCACCAAATCAGGGTCTTTTTTCCTATTATCTGTTTGACAAAAGTGCTTCCTTGTTTTGTGGTAAAGTCCTCATATTCCTTGGCATCAAGAATGCGCCACCAAAAGCGGTGGCAGCTGCACTGTGGGGGCCCTTTGGTAAGCTGTCCATCATCCTGATAAGAGGGGAAATCCCTTTTATTATTGATAGAAATGGGGGAGCGGGCCGAGTGGCCCCCCTCCCCTGGCCTATTTTGACCCCGGGTTCCCCATCCCTCAGGGCCCACTACAATCTAATCAGGGAAGGAGGACATGTGCACCCCTTCCCTGGGCTGATTTCAGCCCAGGGGACCCCTTCCCTTGGGACCCAGCCTTAACATACATTCTGTTTTTTTGGGGAGGAGGGCCATGTGTTCCCCCCCTCCCTGGGCCAATTTTGGACTCAGGGACCCCATCCCCTGGGGCTCGGCTATGTCAACTGGGTGCCCACCAGGGCATCCGGTCAGCAGTGTTGGGGAATGTGGTGGGAGCCTAAATTCCCGTGTGGACCCAGCCGACTGCCCACCTCCTGGGCGAGCCGGCATTGCTCTCACACACGGAGCTGCTTAATATGCAGCTCCCTATCTGTGACAACAATCTTTTCATCTGTTTCCCTGCCAGCATCTCTGCAGGCAGGGAAACAGCCAAAAACTCTGCTCCCAGCAAGCAAAAGCTGTTTGACAGCTCTGGCTTCCTAGGAGCAGAATTGTGTTTGCTTTGACTTGTTGTTAAAGCTCCTGACAAATCAGAGCAAACAGCTATTTCCCAGGGGGTGGTCACCCTGGGACATAGCAGGAGCCGGCCCAGGGGAAATGAGGTCCCCAGTGGCCATTACTGGCTCTATGAGGGGGGGGCGTGCAGCCCCCCTGCAATGTTTAAGTTAGCCCCGGGGAGGTTCTGGTCCCCTTTGCCAGGGATCAGCCAGAAACCCCTTTCATTATTTTATTCAGCCCTTGGGAGATAGCTGTCCCCGGGGCCGTGGTGGGCCATACACCCCCCCCCCCCTTCAATGGATCAAATTGTCCCCGGGAGGTTACTGTCCCTGGGGCTGCAGGGGAGGGGACACAGGCTTCCCCACATAAAATCTATATTTAGCCCTGGGGAGGTGGCTGTCCCCAGGGCTGTGACGGAGGATGTATGTGCCTCCCCATTACAAACAAAGATTTCTCCGCAATGAGGTGTTGGTGCCCCAGGCAAGAGGGGGCTGCACAGCCCCCGCATATTTTTGCATAATCGCCCCAGGGAGGTGGTGCTCCCCTGTACTAATGTAAGGCCTAGGAGGGGGGCCTATGCGCCCCCCTTTCTTTTTTAATATTCTCACAGTATTTTTGACACCATATGTCTGTTGTTCTCATTGTAAGTAAAGGAAAATCTTATTATGGCAAGAAATATTTTTGACCCGATGTGCACAAATGTGCGTCCAGCAGAGAAATATGATAGAGAGACACACTGCAAAGCAGATCCATAAACATACTTGCCACATTAAATGTGAAACTATAAAATCCAGAATGCATAGTGGTTTTAACTAAAAAGCTAAGGATGGCATGGTGTGTCACTCAGGAAATGGTGTTATGTGACAACTGGGGACATGAATCTATAATGGGAATTATTTGGTTTCCAAAATATGGAAAGAAAAATAAAATATTCGAGATCCATTGTTGTTAAGGACTCAACATGTGGAGCTTACACCACTGAGTTCACAAACCTGTATCTTGCAAATTTTTAACAACAAAACAAATTAATTAATTCTAAATACACAAAACAAGCCAACTAAATAGGATGCAAAGTAGGAAATGCCACTGAAGTCTACTTTTCTCATAGAACATTAACTACACTTTCGCAAAGTAGGGAATCAATTGACAAAAAAAGCACATTTTCAAATACTCATATATACACATAGAGGCAGCCATCCAAACATACATGGAAACACACAAAGCATATCTTCTTTCTCAAATGCAGGGACATATTTCTCGATTTAGGCACATACAAACCTAAATGTAGGCACCAATACGCAGAGGAACATATTAGTGTGCACACAAGAGCACACAGAAAACACCAGACCAGAGCCTACAGTTCTATCTGGCCAGTAAAACTGCACTGGGAAAGGACTGCAGCTCAGCCTGGACTCGACCCTCAGCCAAGCACGGGGGAAACATGTAATGCTCCCATCTGCCATGCAACATTATCTCCTACACTCCAACCTTCCCATTAACTTTTCGACCCATCTCCTATCCCACAGAGTAATCCCCACAGACATTTACCAAATTTCAGAGCAGGTGAGAAATGTCTGTATGTAAACGTTCAGATTCTAAAATATCATGTGGAATCCCACCCAGTGAATCCACATCCACCCACTGTTTCGCCATTCTTGGTGTATCTAATAATTACAGGCCATCTATGCAGATTCCGACTGGTACTTGTAATTCTGGCCAATCCGAGTCTCTGCATGAATTTCTCACAACTTTTAGCCTAGGCCACAGAAGGATAAATACAAAGAAAATACACACGCCGGTACACATACAAGAAAAGAGAATGTAAACACATATGTGGATGGGTGATACACGACTGTGTGGGTGTTCTTTTTAATAGATTCATATGTGCGTGGATACATGGATGACAAGATGAATGGATACAGATAGACAGATGCTGGTTGAGGTAATTGATGAAAAGATAGATTATGGCATGACTATGGAGAGATGACTATGTATAGGTGGATAGACGAACGCATAGATAGTTGTAGATGGGCAGCCCATTCATCTATCTATCCATGCACTCACAAATCAGCTTACTCAGCCATTCATCCATCATAAAGTCATACTCACATATTCATCACTCCCTTGTCTATTCATCAGATCACTCAACTGTTCCTCCAAGCATTCATCCTTCAGCACTCATCCTATCATTCTGTCACCTATCTATCGCTCCGTGCACTCCGCGGCCAATTCATTCGATCATTCACGCACTTACTCATTCTTTCCATGCACTCAGTCACAGGCTGTTTGAGCCATTGTTGAAATCTTGGGTCTTCCAAATATGGACACATTCTTGCATTCCCCCACTCATCCTTGCACACACAAACACACACAAGCACACACACACGCACACACTCAACAATCAGCAACGAAGTCAGAGCTATTGTGTAGGAAGTTGGCTCTGTATGTGCTATTTCAAAGTAAGGAATAGCATGCACAGAGTCCGAGGGTTCCCCTTAGAGGTAAAATAGTGGTAAAAATAGATAATACTAATGCTCTATTTTGTGGTAGTGTGGTCGAGCAGTAGGCTTATCCAAGGAGTAGTGTTAAGCATTTGTTGTACATACACATAGACAATAAATGAGGTACACACACTCAGAGACAAATCCAGCCAATAGGTTTGTGTATAGAAAAATATCTTTTCTTAGTTTATTTTAAGAACCACAGGTTCAAATTTAACATGTAATATCTTGTTCGAAAGGTATTGCAGGTAAGTACTTTAGGAACTTCAAATCATAAAAATTGCATGTATACTTTTCAAGTTATTCACAAATAGCTGTTTTAAAAGTGGATACTTAGTGCAATTTTCACAGTTCCTAGGGGAGGTAAGTATTTGTTAGGTTAACCAGGTAAGTAAGACACTTACAGGGCTTAGTTCTTGGTCCAAGGTAGCCCACCGTTGGGGGTTCAGAGCAACCCCAAAGTCACCACACCAGCAGCTCAGGGCCGGTCAGGTGCAGAGTTCAAAGTGGTGCCCAAAACACATAGGCTAGAATGGAGAGAAGGGGGTGCCCCGGTTCCGGTCTGCTTGCAGGTAAGTACCCGCGTCTTCGGAGGGCAGACCAGGGGGGTTTTGTAGGGCACCGGGGGGGACACAAGCCCACACAGAAATTTCACCCTCAGCAGCGCGGGGGCGGCCGGGTGCAGTGTAGAAACAAGCGTCGGGTTTGTAATTGAAGTCAATGGGAGATCTAGGGATCTCTTCAGCGCTGCAGGCAGGCAAGGGGGGGGTTCCTCGGGGAAACCTCCACTTGGTCAAGGGAGAGGGACTCCTGGGGGTTACTCCTCCAGTGAAAGTCCGGTCCTTCAGGTCCTGGGGGCTGCGGGTGCAGGGTCTCTCCCAGGTGTCGGGACTTAGGATTCAAAGAGTCGCGGTCAGGGGAAGCCTCGGGATTCCCTCTGCAGGCGGCGCTGTGGGGGCTCAGGGGGGACAGGTTTTTGTACTCACAGTCTTAGAGTAGTCCTGGGGTCCCTCCTGAGGTGTTGGATCGCCACCAGCCGAGTCGGGGTCGCCGGGTGCAGTGTTGCAAGTCTCACGCTTCTTGCGGGGAGCTTGCAGGGTTCTTTAAAGCTGCTGGAAACAAAGTTGCAGCTTTTCTTGGAGCAGGTCCGCTGTCCTCGGGAGTTTCTTGTCTTTTCGAAGCAGGGGCAGTCCTCAGAGGATGTCGAGGTCTCTGGTCCCTTTGGAAGGCGTCGCTGGAGCAGGATCTTTGGAAGGCAGGAGACAGGCCGGTGAGTTTCTGGAGCCAAGGCAGTTGTCGTCTTCTGGTCTTCCGCTGCAGGGGCTTTCAGCTAGGCAGTCCTTCTTCTTGTAGTTGCAGGAATCTAATTTTCTAGGGTTCAGGGTAGCCCTTAAATACTAAATTTAAGGGCGTGTTTAGGTCTGGGGGGTTAGTAGCCAATGGCTACTAGCCCTGAGGGTGGGTACACCCTCTTTGTGCCTCCTCCCAAGGGGAGGGGGACACAATCCTAACCCTATTGGGGGAATCCCCCATCTGCAAGATGGAGGATTTCTAAAAGTTAGAGTCACTTCAGCTCAGGACACCTTAGGGGCTGTCCTGACTGGCCAGTGACTCCTCCTTGTTTTTCTCATTATTTTCTCCGGCCTTGCCGCCAAAAGTGGGGCCTGGCCGGAGGGGGCGGGCAACTCCACTAGCTGGAGTGTCCTGCTGGGTTGGCACAAAGGAGGTGAGCCTTTGAGGCTCACCGCCAGGTGTGACAATTCCTGCCTGGGAGAGGTGTTAGCATCTCCACCCAGTGCAGGCTTTGTTACTGGCCTCAGAGTGACAAAGGCACTCTCCCCATGGGGCCAGCAACATGTCTCGGTTTGTGGCAGGCTGCTAAAACTAGTCAGCCTACACAGATAGTCGGTTAAGTTTCAGGGGGCACCTCTAAGGTGCCCTCTGGGGTGTATTTTACAATAAGATGTACACTGGCATCAGTGTGCATTTATTGTGCTGAGAAGTTTGATACCAAACTTCCCAGTTTTCAGTGTAGCCATTATGGTGCTGTGGAGTTCGTGTAAAACAGACTCCCAGACCATATACTCTTATGGCTACCCTGCACTTACAATGTCTAAGGTTTTGCTTAGACACTGTAGGGGCACAGTGCTCATGCACTGGTACCCTCACCTATGGTATAGTGCACCCTGCCTTAGGGCTGTAAGGCCTGCTAGAGGGGTGTCTTACCTATACTGCATAGGCAGTGAGAGGCTGGCATGGCACCCTGAGGGGAGTGCCATGTCGACTTACTCATTTTGTTCTCACCAGCACACACAGGCTTGTAAGCAGTGTGTCTGTGCTGAGTGAGGGGTCTCTAGGGTGGCATAAGACATGCTGCAGCCCTTAGAGACCTTTCTTGGCATCAGGGCCCTTGGTACTAGAAGTACCAGTTACAAGGGACTTATCTGAATGCCAGGGTGTGCCAATTGTGGATACAATGGTACATTTTAGGTGAAGGAACACTGGTGCTGGGGCCTGGTTAGCAGGGTCCCAGCACACTTCTCAGTCAAGTCAGCATCAGTATCAGGCAAAAAGTGGGGGGTAACTGCAACAGGGAGCCATTTCTTTACACAAGCCCCCCCCAGCCTACAGGCCAGGAGACTCAGCCCAAGCTGGGAGAGTCTTCCTAGTCTGTCAGGCGAGGAAGAGTAGGAGAAATAGGCTGGTTAGTTGCAGGGCCTACTCTGCCTTACATCCTTCTGTTCAGGTCATTCCCTTTGGGGAACTGACCCACTTCCACAGTGATAGGACCTAGTCTGAATTGCCTCTTGTCTGCCTCTTCAATGTCTCCACCCATTCTTTCTATTTTGGTCTTAGAGGTGTCCACCTCTGCTAACCTTATCTTGGCCAGGGTCACCCCTAGCTTACCCAGAGAGGTTACCCAGAGCTGGAGTAACCCCACCATGACCAATAGGGTCAGGGGGCCTAACTTGCTATTTGGCATGGGGTCAGACCACCATGCTAAGGATAGTGCAGCCATAAAGGCTAACACCCAGCAGAGGCCACTGACAGCTGTCAGTGCCCAGAACCACACCTTTAGCTCTTCACCTAAAAGGGAAGGGGCTAAGTTACAGGCTTCTTTGGGTTCAGGTTGCCTGTCTGCTGTATTGGAGTGGGGGGTTACCACATCTTGTAGTAAACACCCTTCTTCCACTCTTTCTTCTGTTGGCTGAGGAGCCACCCACTCAGGTTTAACAGTTGCCTGACTAGCCAGGACTTCTTGTGGGTCAGGTTGGACTTTATCAGGGCCATTTTTGGAGTTCTCCCCTACTGGAGCAGAATCTCCCTGGCTTGCTGTAACCTTGGCTAAAGGTTGTCCACCCCTCCTACTCTGTTTTCTTTTCTTCTTCTTCTGGGGCCTGCTTGCATTTACTGCAGAGGCAGGATTTCCAGAATCCTTGGGAGAGGACTGGCACTGGACCAGTTCCTCTCTTGGGCTCTGACTAACCTCTGGGTAGTCATTTCCAAGGAGACAATCAAGGGGGAGGTCTGTACTGACTACTACCCTTCTCCAGCTAAGAGTGCCACCCACTTCTATGGGCACTAAAGCCACAGGCCTCTTAGTGACCCTGTCTAGGCTAACTCTTACCCTGGCAGTCTCACCTGGGATGTACTGGTTCGAGAGCACCAGCCTGTCATGCACAATAGTGTGACTGGCACAAGTGTCTCTCAGGGCAGTGGTTGGGATTCCATTCACCAGTAGGTGGTGGAAGTGTCTACTTCCCTCTGGAATCTCCAACTCACCTGTTGGGCCCTGTTTCCAGTTGAAGGCTATGAAGACCTCCTCATCTGAGGAGTCATCTCCCATGGCTACACTGGTTACCCCTGGAATTTTGTTCTGGGGTTTGTTTTTGGGACAAGAAGTGTCCTTGGTGTGGTGCCCAGACTGTTTACAGTTGTGGCACCATGCCTTAGTGGCATCCCAGTTCTTACCCTGGTACCCACCTTTGTTTTGGGTTGTGTCTTGGGGCCCACCCACCTGTTCTGGTTTTTGGGGGCCTACAGAGGACTCTTTTTCTTTGTTTCTAGTGTCACCCACTTTCTCCTGGGGAGTTTTTGTAACCCCTTTCTTTTGGTCACCCCCAGTGGAAGTTTTGGTTACCCTAGTCTTGACCCAGTGGTCTGCCTTCTTTCCCAATTCTTGGGGAGAAATTGGACCTAGGTCTACCAGATACTGATGCAACTTTTCATTGAAGCAGTTACTTAAAATGTGTTCTTTCATAAACAAATTATAAAGCCCAACATAGTCACACACTTCATTTCCAGTTAACCAACCATCTAGTGTTTTTACTGAGTAGTCTACAAAATCAACCCAGGTCTGGCTCGAGGATTTTTGAGCCCCCCTGAATCTAATTCTATACTCCTCAGTGGAGAATCCAAAGCCCTCAATCAGGGTACCCTTCATGAGGTCATAAGATTCTGCATCTTTTCCAGAGAGTGTGAGGAGTCTATCCCTACACTTTCCAGTGAACATTTCCCAAAGGAGAGCACCCCAGTGAGATCTGTTTACTTTTCTGGTTACACAAGCCCTCTCAAAAGCTGTGAACCATTTGGTGATGTCATCACCATCTTCATATTTTGTTACAATCCCTTTGGGGATTTTTAGGATGTCAGGAGAATCTCTGACCCTATTTAAGTTGCTGCCACCATCGATGGGACCTAGGCCCATCTCTTTTCTTTCCCTTTCTATGGCTAGGAGCTGCTTTTCCAAAGCCAATCTTTTGACCATCCTGGCTAACAGGGGGTCATCTTCACTGGAGTTATCCTCAGTGATTTCAGAGGTGTTGGTCTCTCCTGTGAGGGAACCAGCATCTCTGACTATTATTTTTGGAGTCAGGGTTTGAGGGACCCTGTTCTCCCTAGATAGGACTGGTAGGGGGGAATTTTCCTCCAAGTCACTATCCTCTTCCTCTGAGTTGCCACCCTCAGAGGGGTTGGCCTTTTCAAACTCTGCCAAAAGCTCCTGGAGCTGTATTTTGGTAGGTTTGGGGCCCATTGTTATTTTCTTTATTTTACAGAGTGACCTTAGCTCCCTCATCTTAAGATGGAGGTAAGGTGTGGTGTCGAGTTCCACCACAGTCACATCTGTGCTAGACATTTTGCTTCTAAAAGTTGGAATACTTTTTAAGAATCTACAACTGGTTCTAGAATCTAATTCAAACTTTTACAAACTTTTAAACTCTAAAAGAAATGCTAAACAGGATCTAACACAAGGCCCTAGCAGGTCTTTTAAGAATTTAGAAAACTTTTCAAATTGCAAAAATGAATTTCTAATGACAATTTTGGAATTTGTCGTGTGATCAGGTATTGGCTGAGTAGTCCAGCAAATGCAAAGTCTTGTACCCCACCGCTGATCCACCAATGTAGGAAGTTGGCTCTGTATGTGCTATTTCAAAGTAAGGAATAGCATGCACAGAGTCCGAGGGTTCCCCTTAGAGGTAAAATAGTGGTAAAAATAGATAATACTAATGCTCTATTTTGTGGTAGTGTGGTCGAGCAGTAGGCTTATCCAAGGAGTAGTGTTAAGCATTTGTTGTACATACACATAGACAATAAATGAGGTACACACACTCAGAGACAAATCCAGCCAATAGGTTTGTGTATAGAAAAATATCTTTTCTTAGTTTATTTTAAGAACCACAGGTTCAAATTTAACATGTAATATCTTGTTCGAAAGGTATTGCAGGTAAGTACTTTAGGAACTTCAAATCATAAAAATTGCATGTATACTTTTCAAGTTATTCACAAATAGCTGTTTTAAAAGTGGATACTTAGTGCAATTTTCACAGTTCCTAGGGGAGGTAAGTATTTGTTAGGTTAACCAGGTAAGTAAGACACTTACAGGGCTTAGTTCTTGGTCCAAGGTAGCCCACCGTTGGGGGTTCAGAGCAACCCCAAAGTCACCACACCAGCAGCTCAGGGCCGGTCAGGTGCAGAGTTCAAAGTGGTGCCCAAAACACATAGGCTAGAATGGAGAGAAGGGGGTGCCCCGGTTCCGGTCTGCTTGCAGGTAAGTACCCGCGTCTTCGGAGGGCAGACCAGGGGGGTTTTGTAGGGCACCGGGGGGGACACAAGCCCACACAGAAATTTCACCCTCAGCAGCGCGGGGGCGGCCGGGTGCAGTGTAGAAACAAGCGTCGGGTTTGTAATGGAAGTCAATGGGAGATCTAGGGATCTCTTCAGCGCTGCAGGCAGGCAAGGGGGGGGTTCCTCGGGGAAACCTCCACTTGGTCAAGGGAGAGGGACTCCTGGGGGTTACTCCTCCAGTGAAAGTCCGGTCCTTCAGGTCCTGGGGGCTGCGGGTGCAGGGTCTCTCCCAGGTGTCGGGACTTAGGATTCAAAGAGTCGCGGTCAGGGGAAGCCTCGGGATTCCCTCTGCAGGCGGCGCTGTGGGGGCTCAGGGGGGACAGGTTTTTGTACTCACAGTCTTAGAGTAGTCCTGGGGTCCCTCCTGAGGTGTTGGATCGCCACCAGCCGAGTCGGGGTCGCCGGGTGCAGTGTTGCAAGTCTCACGCTTCTTGCGGGGAGCTTGCAGGGTTCTTTAAAGCTGCTGGAAACAAAGTTGCAGCTTTTCTTGGAGCAGGTCCGCTGTCCTCGGGAGTTTCTTGTCTTTTCGAAGCAGGGGCAGTCCTCAGAGGATGTCGAGGTCTCTGGTCCCTTTGGAAGGCGTCGCTGGAGCAGGATCTTTGGAAGGCAGGAGACAGGCCGGTGAGTTTCTGGAGCCAAGGCAGTTGTCGTCTTCTGGTCTTCCGCTGCAGGGGCTTTCAGCTAGGCAGTCCTTCTTCTTGTAGTTGCAGGAATCTAATTTTCTAGGGTTCAGGGTAGCCCTTAAATACTAAATTTAAGGGCGTGTTTAGGTCTGGGGGGTTAGTAGCCAATGGCTACTAGCCCTGAGGGTGGGTACACCCTCTTTGTGCCTCCTCCCAAGGGGAGGGGGACACAATCCTAACCCTATTGGGGGAATCCCCCATCTGCAAGATGGAGGATTTCTAAAAGTTAGAGTCACTTCAGCTCAGGACACCTTAGGGGCTGTCCTGACTGGCCAGTGACTCCTCCTTGTTTTTCTCATTATTTTCTCCGGCCTTGCCGCCAAAAGTGGGGCCTGGCCGGAGGGGGCGGGCAACTCCACTAGCTGGAGTGTCCTGCTGGGTTGGCACAAAGGAGGTGAGCCTTTGAGGCTCACCGCCAGGTGTGACAATTCCTGCCTGGGAGAGGTGTTAGCATCTCCACCCAGTGCAGGCTTTGTTACTGGCCTCAGAGTGACAAAGGCACTCTCCCCATGGGGCCAGCAACATGTCTCGGTTTGTGGCAGGCTGCTAAAACTAGTCAGCCTACACAGATAGTCGGTTAAGTTTCAGGGGGCACCTCTAAGGTGCCCTCTGGGGTGTATTTTACAATAAGATGTACACTGGCATCAGTGTGCATTTATTGTGCTGAGAAGTTTGATACCAAACTTCCCAGTTTTCAGTGTAGCCATTATGGTGCTGTGGAGTTCGTGTAAAACAGACTCCCAGACCATATACTCTTATGGCTACCCTGCACTTACAATGTCTAAGGTTTTGCTTAGACACTGTAGGGGCACAGTGCTCATGCACTGGTACCCTCACCTATGGTATAGTGCACCCTGCCTTAGGGCTGTAAGGCCTGCTAGAGGGGTGTCTTACCTATACTGCATAGGCAGTGAGAGGCTGGCATGGCACCCTGAGGGGAGTGCCATGTCGACTTACTCATTTTGTTCTCACCAGCACACACAGGCTTGTAAGCAGTGTGTCTGTGCTGAGTGAGGGGTCTCTAGGGTGGCATAAGACATGCTGCAGCCCTTAGAGACCTTTCTTGGCATCAGGGCCCTTGGTACTAGAAGTACCAGTTACAAGGGACTTATCTGAATGCCAGGGTGTGCCAATTGTGGATACAATGGTACATTTTAGGTGAAGGAACACTGGTGCTGGGGCCTGGTTAGCAGGGTCCCAGCACACTTCTCAGTCAAGTCAGCATCAGTATCAGGCAAAAAGTGGGGGGTAACTGCAACAGGAAGCCATTTCTTTACATATTGTCTTTGTCAATATGTGTTTCTGTTATCTGTCTCTGTGAACATTACATCCTCTCACGCATCCTTGTCCCAGTCCTTTTGAAATGAGGTGTGCCCACCCTGCAGACAGGCACCCCGCTGCCCACATATAACAGCTCTGATCTTGGTTTGTTGGCACGTTTGCACCCGTATCTTTAAGGTAAAGGGAGTGCAGACGGCTGTCATCTTGAAGCTTCCTTTCCTAGGACCCAGGTTGTTTGGTCGTTCCCTGGACGAGTTGCTTCACTGAGCTTTTAATGCGCATTCTTTCCCTTTCCTTTCTAAAGACAGCTGCCCAGCCAGTGAAATCCTCATCCAAAGGACCTTCTGCCTATTGTTGTGATGTTCCACCCTTTTATTGTGACTGGTAAGGCAACCCCAGCTTCTACACAACGCACTGGTTTCCAGGGAAAATGAAGGCAAAAGCTGCACTCCTTCCCAGTGTTGCCCCCCCGGCGGATCTGACTGGGCTGGGAATGCCAACGCTGAAACCTTCTTAGGATCATAGGCAGAGTGTTTTAGAATAATGGGTTTGAATTCTCAACTAAGCTATACGCTGCCACTGGTTCTCGCCACCAAACAGATTCAAAACGTTGGCACTCACTAGGAGTCAGAGAAAACTCTTATTTAAAAGAGCAATTTGTACTTCCCCCCTGCCTAGGGGGCTGGGTGTCTTTCAACTGGTGAAAAATGCTTGAGACTTTCGAATCATCAACAACAAACTGATTTTCAATTAGTATATTTCCACCATCCACTTGTGCTTCCATGGGCAAACATGACATTACTGGATCTGTAAGATGCCCAACTTCACGTGTGCATTCACTCCAGCCACTTTCAGTTTCATCCTTTTTCAAAAGAAGATTTTATTTTCAATCCAAAGGGGCATATTTATACTCTGTTCGCGCCGGATTTGCTTCATTTTTTTATACAAATCCGGCGCAAACTAAACTCCATATTAATATTTTGGCGCTAGACAAGTCTAGCGCCAAAATATTGGAGTTAATGTCATTTTTTGCCTGCTGAAAACTACCTTCCATCAATGAGATGCAAGGTAGGCGTTCCTGGCATAAAATGCTTAAAGGCCCTAGCGCCTTATTTATCCTCCCATGCAAAAATCACACACGTGAGGAGGATGGCCTTAAATAATGGCGCTAAGCCTGCTTAGCGCCATTATTTAATGCCTGGTCTGGGCAGGCCTAAGGGGACCTGGAGGCAGATTTCCATGGTCAGAGACCATGGAAGTTGCCCACAAGTGCCCTTCCCTATCCCCAGGGACACCCCCACCAACTCCTACCCACACCAGGAGCTCACCTACGGATGGGGGATACATCCGAAGGTAAGTCCGGGTGAGTATCTTTTTTTTTTGTCCATTGCCACTCTGGGGCCCCGACTTGGGGCCCTTTGCACGGCGCTGGCCCCAATGCCCATGCCAAGGTACATTTGTCCCCTCGGTATGGCAATTGGGGTGGTGGGCATGGTTCCTATCTTTACTAATACAGGGGCCATGTCCATGGGGTTTGTGCGCCATAAAATGGTGCTACACTGCCTACAGGCAATTTTTTTGCCTCTAAACAGTGTAGTGCTACAAGCCCCGGTTCCTCCTACGCGTCCCCGGCCCTGTTTGCGTCCTTTCCAAGGATGCTAACAGGGCCTTTGCCCCGGCTAACACCATTCCATAAATATGGCGCCTGGGCAGCATCTAGGAATGGAGCTAGCCGGCGCTATACTTTTTGGTGCAACCTGCGTTAACGCAGGTTTGCGCCAAAAAGTATAAATATGGGCCTAAGTGCTTCCCTTCAGCCTCAAATCATCTCGCTGAGACTTCACAAATGATCTTGCACTTTTGGAACTCCCTCTCTAGACCTTTTTTCCTCATGTGCCAGTGCCATACTCTCTCTGTCTTGCAGTCAGTTTTAGGGGCATGGTGTGAGGCAGGAGGAGTGGATCCTATTCTGTGCCATTGGCTCTTGGGACTTCTCTCTCTTCCTCCTAACCCCTACCTTCCCTCTCATTACCCGAGTGTTGGCACAAGGAGAATGTGATGGTTTCCTCTCCTGCATCTCCTCGGATTGCTTTACCCTTCTCACGAAGGCATCCGGGAAACAACAACTTTTGGTTTGGAGGGTTGAGAGATTGGGGCTCCAAAGATTAGGTCTATTTCGAGATCTTGTTGACGCTATTTAGCCTTCTCAGTGTCCAGCAGCATTAAGGGGCAGATTTATGAAAAGTGGCACTGCACCGAGTGCAGCGCCACTTTCCCGGCGCCCCTTAGCGCCCCCTGCCACCATGAGTGCGCCGTATTTAAAATCCGGAGTACCATGGCGCAGGGTAGGGGGCAATAGTGTCATTTCTCATGATGCTATTGATGTACTCTGCAGGAGTTGCACTAAAGTATTGGCGCGACTCCTGCAGAGCACATAGGGCCCCATTCTAAAGAATGGAACCCCCTTTTAAAGCCTGCTTTTGAGCAGGCATTAAAAGTGCTGTAATATATGGTGCAAGGAAATCCCATAGATTTCCCTAATGGGGGAATGTCCCCTTTACACACATTATACCTGGCTCAGGCATAATGTGGCACAAAGGGAGTATGCATTGCGCCACCCTTTAAATATGGCACGGGGATTTTGGCCTCGTTGGGCCACATTAACGTAAAAATAAATTACATTATTGTGGCGCAAGGTGGCGCTCATGGAGTATAAATATGCCCCCTAAGTTCGTATGAGAACCACTGGTCCTTTTCTATGTGCTATGTCTGTTAAGGAGTTCATCAGTTGGCCAGGAAACCCTAATTTATTCTTCAGCTTCTGCAGGATGCATTTCAGTTCGGTCTAACTCCTTCTACACTGTGAGTTCAATGAGCAGCCATTGATGCTTTTTGGGATCCATGTGATGGCTCAGGGGAGAATGATCTTTTAGTGACTTGTCTTTTAACAGGGTTTTCCTATGATTGTGCCCATTTTAGGCCTCTGCCCCTGTGGTATATGTTGTCTTCTTACGTGGCTGTCCTTTAATGTTGTATTCCTTGTGGCTGCTGTCTCTACCTAGAGATTGGGAGAGCTTCTTTCTCATCTACAGTGTCCTTGTCTCAGGATCTTTCCAGATGAATTAGTTCTTTATTATGGTCCAGGTTTTGTTCCCAAGGTCCGTTCTGTCTTCCATTGCACTCAGGAGATTGTTCTTCCTGATTTGTGCCCAATCCTTCTACTCCTGCTTAGACACCCCCCATGTGGGAGTCACCTATTTAGGCTGCACAGCTGCACCTAGGTTTGTTTCTTCATTCTAGGTCTGCTGGATACAGAGTTAAAACCTTCCACTTCTCTCAGTTGCTAATGAGTGCAGTTATTTCCATGTACTATGACTTTCTGATTTTCTGTGTCCAACTCGGGTGCTGGCTCCCTGTCCTAATGATAGAACTGCCTCTTGGGCAGAGGCAATGGAGGGTTCCTTGCAGGACATCTAAGTGGCTGTTTCTTGGTTGTAATGCACAAGCTTCCTGACTGCCAGGTGATGTTCAAGAAGGACTTTTGTGTTCACTGATTAAAACCATCTTGTGTGTACTGGCCTTGCTTTTCTGGTGTCTTTTTATTTTTCCACCAGCACATGTCTGTTTGGGTGCTTTTGGTTTCGAAAGAAGTGGGACAAGGAAGAGGAAGAGGAGGTAATGCTTTGATTACTTAGGGGTAATCCCAATTCCTTCTTCTTTGCCCCAGTACTTACAACCAAACCTCCCTTCCATGGTGGCCCTGTGGTTTCTTTTCCTAAGGGAATTGGTTACACTTTCAGGAGTTTGTGTGGGCGATATCAAGCATTATAGTCTGGTGAAAGTGGAAGGGTGAAGCCACTTCTGGGGAAGACCCAGGATATTTTTTTTTGGTTTAGGTGTGCAAGAGGGGAAAGACGAAATCGGGGTGATGGGATTACTGGTAAGTAGCTAGAGTATTACAGTTGCTTTTTGTGGCACATTTGCAACTCAGTGATTTCCCCAGATCTTGTTCACGCATTTCTTCCCCTCATCTCAGATTTCTAATAATACCGCTGAAGACATACTTTGGGCCATACTTACAAGCACATTTTCCAGTGACGGCTTTCGCAAATCTCAACTGGGGATACAGGAGGAGGCAGAGGATTAGGGAAATATTTTTTTTTAAAAACAATGTACCTGTACTGCTGCTGTCGCTGTGGTCTGCCTCGCTCTTCTTTTCTCCTGCTCCTGAAGGTGTCCCACCAGCACAGGCTCCCCATGCAATCCTGGTGCTGCTCTCATGCTACACCTAACATGAGAGCAGCACCAGGATTGGGATTGGTATAAGCGGCTTTGTCTGCCGCTTAGACAGTGCATGGGAGTCTGTGCTATTTCCCCAACCCGCCTGTGCAACACACCTGGATTGGAGAAACATAAGTGCCTAAGATTGCCGGCCAAGCTGACATGCGCACTTTTAAGTGCACTCCAGTGACTGGACTCCACTCTTCCTCCGCCTTCTCATGGCCCGCCCACCCCTCCCTGCACACACTGGCTCAGCCAGCATCTGAAAAATAAAACAATAACAAAATAGAGTTTTATTTTTCAGTTGCTGGTTCTGAGCTAGTGGGGCGATGCTCCTCCGCCATTGCGTAGAAGCTGCCAGTGGCATTTTCCCACAGAGACATGATTCTTTGATACATCTGGCTCTTTCTTCCTTTACACGTGTGATATGCTGGAATCTGTTCTAGTTTAAGTCTATATTCCAGGTCTATTTCTGCAGTGGTAAAGAAAAAAGAAAATAGTTTAGTTCTTGGCCGGACAGTGATCTACCCTGGAAAGTACCACTCTTAGAATACAACACTCTACACAACCCTCCTGACTAACACTAATACTGTAACAATCTGTAGTCAGGCAGTACATTGCAGGCTGCATAATAACCACACACCCTGCACGGTCCAGCGCAGGTGTGTGAATACCATTGGTTCAGCAAGTGCAGTGGCACTGGGCCTAACGACCAAAGGAACCCTCATAATTACTGTATACACCCCAGCAGGAGATAAAACAGGTCACTTTCCTTGCTTGCACGGAGACCCATGGCTACCTTGCTATGCTACTGGTGAAGCATGCCACCAATGTAGGCAAGCGCTTCAGCACCCCACAGAGGGGTAGTAAGGGCTATATAAATCCTGCACTTCAATAGAATACATTAAGGGGGTCATTCTGACCGCCAGGGCCACGAACGACTGAAGCACTGCCAACAGGCTGGCGGTGCTTCATTGCCCATTCCGACCGCGGCTGTAAAGCCGCTGTCGGAAAACCGGGTCCGGCGGTTTCCCGCCAGATTAGCCCCGGCTGGGCGAGTCCTCCATGGCGCCGCTGTAAGCAGCGCCGCCATGGGGATTCCGACCCCCTTCCCGCCAGCCTGTTTCTGGCGGTTTTCACCGCCAGAAACAGGATGGCGGGAACGGGTGTCCTGGGGCCCCCTAACAGGGCCCCAGTATGCTTTTCACTGTCTGCTTAGCAGACAGTGAAAAGCGCGACAGGTGCAACTGCACCCGTCGCACACCTGCAACACAGCCTGCTCCATTCGGAGCCGGCTTCAGTGTTGGAGGCCCTTTCCCGCTGGGCCGGCGGGCACTCCCTTGGCGGGCGCCCGCCGGCCCAGCGGGAAAGTCAGAATGGCCCCCGCGGTCTTCTGACCGCAGAGCGGCCAATTGCCGCCCGCCAAACTCGGAATGACCCCCTAAATCTCCTCCTGCGTGATTGATGTAGACTTAAGCCCGTGTAGCTGTGCACACAAGTAACCACAAACCAAATAATGACGGAGAGAGAGTCGGCCCATTTATTCTAGGAACCTTGGCAGTGAATCAACAATAGCGGAGAGAAGAACACACTGTCGGCTTCTTCGAAAGGCTGGAATAAACAAGCACGGAGGATTGTCCGGGGCAGCTGAGGTCTGCACCGTCTCATTACCCCACGCTTCCTCCCATACCCCCCCCCCCCCTCACCCACCACCACCGTGGGACCGCGGCCGCCAGGTCTCAAGCGCTACCTGGGCGACACCTGCCGTCAGCCTGAGACCGGAGGGCCGCCCTGGCATTCCGTCATACCCTCTAAAACCTGGGTACACAGGGCAGCTCAGACAGGTGTAGGTAGGTGTATCTGAATGTAAACACAACCTCGGGGAGTGCATCCTTGCTGTGCTACTGGTGAAGCATGCCAGCAATGTAGACAAGCGCTCCAGCACCCCACATAGGGGTAGTAAGCGCTACATGAATGCTGCACTACAATACGATGTATTAAATCTCGTCCTGCGTGATTGATGTAGGCTTGAAGTCCCAGTAGCTGTGCACACAAGTAACCACAAACCAAATAATGATGGAGAAAGAGTCCGCTCATTTATTCTAGGAACTAAAGATGTGAGTCAACAATAGCGGAGAGAACACACTGGAGGCTTCTTCGAAAGGTCGGAATAAACAAACACGGAGCATAGCCCGGGCAGCTAAAACCTGGGTGAATGTAAACACATCCTCCTCAGAGGGGTGTGCACGTGCTCAGCACCCCTCCTCCTCCGCTGCCTGCCGTTTGGCCCCGTCATCTGGTTTCAATTTCCAAGCGGAGGGACCCAGGCACCCGCCGCGCTGCTCTGTTTAAACCGCATGTAAAGTGCCCCGCTGCTCGCCTGAGCTAGGTTGGCAGGATATAAAAAACCTACACATTAAATAATACGAATAGTAGCATCTGTAATACTCAGGTGCGGAGGTTGGGGTGGGGTGGGGGGGGGGGGAAACATGGACGTTATTTAGGGGTTACCCCTTCAGAGGTGGCAAATTTAATGCAAGTAACCCAGTTGCAGGTCGTCTTTATGGACGTCAGTTGGGGCTCCACTCGCTTTGTTTTCTGTCATTTTTTTAATCGCACTAATGGTGAATGATAACATATTAATCACTATTATTGTAATAAAAATGGAGTACAATTAGCAGGCATACGCGCTCCTATGTCAGCTGAGGTAATTAAAAGACGCTTTTAAATGTATGGTGTGTGCGTGCTTGCTGGTGAGTGTTTATGTGAGAGAGAGTGTATGTAAGTGGGAATTCGTGTGTATGTGTCAGTATGTGTGTGAGTGAAAGTGGAGGTCAAAGGGCATGTGATGTCACTTCCGCTACCTGTGGCATTCCGGTGATTGATGCCCATGCGGGGAGGGAGGCTGGCTTGGGGTGTTACACCCCTCTAAAAATGTTGTCTGTAGCAAATAGTTGGGTACAAGTGCTTTCAGTCGGGTAATGTGACATGTCTGTCGGATTTCAACTGGGATTTTGCCCACACTGAGACATACAACCTCTCTCCTGTTTGTTTTGATTTTGACGGCCTTAAAAATGTTGATTACTTTGAAAAAGATTGCACTTTAAGTTAACTCCTAACAACCCATTCTCCTCTCCTTTCCGCTAAAGCCACCCCAGTGTCCCACTTCTCTTAAAAAAGTGTTTTGATGAGATGTCCCAGTGTGATTGTTGGGAACTCTGAGGCTAGCCCCACCCCCCACCCCCAATCACACTGACCAAGCCACGCCCCTGGCAATGCTACTTGGTCTTCCAGCAGTGAGACACTGGCAGTCCTGGCAGGGATCCTCTGCCGTGGCCTGTGGTACTCCACTTGGAGCCCAGGGGAGGGTGTGTGTAGGGGCGCATCTCATATTTGTGCTACGTGTACATTGGCACCGGGGTCCAGAGTCCCAAGGAGGCCCATTGAACCGTGATTACTGCTATATATTAGCATTCAAGCAGCAGCCGGGCAGGTTCGGTGGGCATTTCCTGCCTTGCACTAGGGGCCCAGGACACAAGGGGTACTCTATTGGGCGTGTGGTGTTGGCACCTACCTTTATAGAGAAGATGAGGGCAGCGATCCCGATGGGCAGGCAGCAGCAGAGCATGGTGAATATCGAGTAGCCCAGGTAGTCTCGCTGGTAGGATGGCACAGGGGCGACAATCACCCCTGGTTGGGTGGTCACCACCACATTCTGGCCGGGTGGGTACCCTGCGTTGCATCCGGAGTAGTAGACGGTGCCCTGAGGGCTGGCAGGGATGTAATACAGGGTGTTGCCACTGCTAAGGTAGGGTGGGGGTGGTGGGGCGGTGGCCGCGGTGCTACCCCCAGCCACGTGCGCGGGAGGAGGGCAGCTGTCTCCAGGGCCCTCGGGGGTGCCCTTGACGGGCTCACAGGTGTCCATCTGTGTTTCTGCTGCAGACAGTCTTAGAGTCTGGTAAACTCTATCTCTGAAAGGCGCTGCAGTGCACAGGTGCCCGCTGAAGAGATGATCACCTGGGAACCCTGGGCACTTCACTGGCACGGAGTGGCGTGGAACACATACCGGGTGGCAACACCCCCAGCCAGCGGGCATGAGATAATCAATCTGTTTTGAAGACGCAGCACCTGGGTACTGTGCGGGGTGGGGGGGTGGGGGGGCGGTGGACGGTGTCTGCACCTGCAGGATGTGAGAGGCAGAGAGTGGGCTCACTCTGTCGCTCATTGAAACCGTGAGATTGTCCCTGCACTGTGGGTGAAAGTGCACTTATCATGGGCGCATTATTACTGCCATTATTAGTGCAGCAGGTGCAGTGCCACCAAGATCTATAGGCATAAGGAGCACATGTACGCCGGAACGTGGCTTTCTTTTACTACCCCACTGGGACGGTGGGGGGCACACGGATTAATTTTCTTTTATTGCAAGAGGGTCTTGCAGGAGGGTTCGTAGGACTCTTACTGCAGCACTGGGATTTAACCCCTAACATGTACAAGGCACCCCAGGGAGGTCATTATACTCGGCACTCAGCCCTGAATATATTTTCACTGAAAGCTTATGAGAACTATTCACAAAGGTACATAAAGACGTGTATATTTACTCAGGTGTACATTTGCTAATACACGTAGGTGTAACTGTATGCTATTTTGCATTTCACAATTGCCAAGTCCAACTTTAACCCTAGATGTCGACTTACACGTCTCTTCCCCTTAGCTCAGGAGGTGCAGCTTTCTACTAGAGCAGTGGTTCCCATCCTTTTGACTTCTGTAGACCCCCATTTTAACATTACTGGAGCCCGGGGACCCCCATTGAATCTTTATTGGATTCCGGTGACTCCCCCACTGAGTCATTACTGAAAGCTGGGGACCTAATCTGTTAATATTATTTAATTTTCTAAGCAGTCACGGACCCCCAGGGGTCCCTGGACCACAGGTTGGGAACCACTGTACTAGAGGATTTATGAGTGTAAATCTATTACGAATAAGGTTGCACAGATCGATATATGGGGATCATTAAAACTACAGCAGTGATTTCTCCATGTGCATTTATAGGTTAGATGAATAAAGTTTATTATTATTTAAAACATGTGGATGTGTTTAAATGTTACATATAAATGTTAATTAATTTTTCACTTTTATTTTTAACCTAGATCTAATATGAGAAAATGTCACAGCACATTAATTGAACAAACCATTTGTGTATTAACTAATTCATTATTTCAATATGTTATTTTAATTCATAAATATTTTTTAAACAATAATTAAGAAAAATCTTTCACTGACATTTTCATTTGATAGGCAGTAAAGTTTGTTAATACTCATGTTATTAATTAATTATTTAAAATGTTTGGATTTTTTGATAAACTATAAGTTATTTTTTTTAAATTAAATGTAATATTAACTTTCAAAATAATAAAACAATAATTTAATAAGTACACATCTTTTCTGATACAGTAGTCTAAATAATATCTTGAGAGGACTACTAGGTGGTTCCACTATTTTGCCTGATTTCCACTGGCACTTAACAAACTGCACCGTGTGATGTCATACTATTGTGTGATTAATTCGTTTTTATAAATTTCTATTTCTAGGTTCCTGTTCTATAACATTTATCATCCAAACATCACATAAGCTAACATGACAGTGAGGACTAGCTATGTCTTTTTTTCTAGGTCCTGATGAATGGCACTTAGATCCCTATGATTAGCACAACGAGAAACATGTTGACCTTTTCATGATAGGCAGTGTAGGGATTACCAACACTGTCCTCTGTGAGCCTATTCCTAGAGAATAGGGTATTTTGTCACACAACACAATACTTTCCCCTCACCTGGTTTGGTTTTAACCTTGACAGGGGTGCACATTTTTCAATAAAGATCTATCCTTTGGTTTCCCCTAGTCAATTTTTAACAGTTTAGTTTCACCAATCCCACATTATTGCATTCACTACCACCAAAGATTTCTAAAAGATCTCCGGCAAAGAGCCCCCTTGAGGGGCCCGTCAGGCATTGCAGTGCCGGCATGACGAGGAGCAAAGCCCAATGATGAAGCATGCCACCGAAAGGTGAGAGATGGCTCTTGTTCCTAATTTGGATCACTCACAGGGACACACTGATTCCTCCATGAACTGGAAGACAGGAACAACGCTATCTATGGAACTGTACATCCGTCTTTTTCTAAATAATACTAACACATTTCTGTTTAGGGTGTTATTTTATTCCCTTGCCAGCATTGTTTTTTACTGGAATGTACTGTAGTACCCGTCATTGGCCATGCATGCTGTCTGACTTACTGCAACACTGGAGTATATGTACATTTGTTTTCTTACATTTAAGGTTGTAGGAACTTTAGAAACATAATTTGAGAATAGCAATGGTACTACATTTTTGCGAGTGTATCTTTATATGAGCACAGCCTTCATGAAACCCTTCTTGAATGTCTTTAAAACCCTCCCATTTTGAATAAATATTCTCAATTTCTTAGCCACTCCCCTTGTCCCTCCCACATTTGCTACTGAAACATATACCTATCTGTGTGGAGATCTCTGACACCATGGCAGAAACATCAACACACAAAAGACTGGAGAAGCGGAGGTCTTTCCACATAGGATTATGAATAGCATTTGTCCTGAATAGGATTTGTCATATGTGAGTATTAGTACTGTAGTCCTAATATACTTTCTCTAAAATATAGTTTTGTAATGGACCTCTATATGTACATAATAATGTACCTATTCCTCAGGGCAGGGTCCTGGTAAAAGATTATTTGAAGTGGGTAGATATATGCACAAGCATATTGAGATAGAAAATTGGCTACATTATCATTTTAGGAAATAGGTGACCATTTATTATATTGTTATGTTAACTAGAGTGTTGGTTGACTGGTAGAACACGTGTAAACGTCTGTTAGAAATGGGATCTCTATTTGGCAGTGGTTTGCACCCTGTCCAAGTAGGGACCCTCACTCTAGTCAGAGTGAGGAAGTCACACAGCCAAGATAACCCCTGCTTACCCTCTTGGTAGCTTAGCTCGAGCAGCCAGGCTTATCTCAGAAGCAATGTGTAAAGTATTTGTACACACACACACACACACACACACACACAGTAACACAGTGAAAACACCACAAAAATTCTCAACACCAATTTAGAAACATAGCCAGTGTTTATCGGAGTAAAACGAGACCAAAACAACAAAAATCCAACATACACAAGCAAAGATACACATTTAAAAAAATTAAATCTTAGTATAGCTCTTAGAAACACAGTAGCTCCAACTGATTGAGTCATTCCTGTGGTCGCGCAGGGCCCTGTTTCCGGTTCAACAACCACCAGCGCGCAGGTGAGACACCATCACTATTCTCACCTATTGAGGTGGACTGAATCTTTGGACTTGGCGAAGAGTGTAGTTGTCAGGAGCCTTCAATCACAAATCAATGGCATTTTACCATAAACGATTCTAGACAACATGAACAATTTAACACTAAATCAAATTCCAAGCCAAATAAAGTTTCCAAGCTTTATTACAATCCCAAAATCAATGTCACATATATGGTATGCAAGACTAAGTTATAAGCATACATGAGACCATAGGTTATCCGAAACGTCCAAATTTTTTTAACCTACTAAACTCTATAGAGAGTCACCTTTAAGCTCCTGACCCACGCATACAAGCCCCTACACAACGCCGGACCAGCATACCTGAACCACAGACTCGCCTTCTACACTCTTGCCAGACAACTCCGCTCCGCCCACCAGGCCCTCGCCAAGGTCCCCCGCATCCAGAAAACCGCAGCCAGAGGAAGATTTTCTTCCACATCGCCGCCAAGACCTGGCACAGCCTCTCCACCCACCTCTGGCAATCCCCAACCCTGTCTCAGTTCAGGAAGGACCTCAAGACCTGGCACTTCGACTGATCCTTCCTCCCCCCACCCTTCCTTCCCCCAGCGCCTTGAGACCCTAACGGGTGATTAGCTGCGCTATACAAATCCCCTGATTGATTGATTGATTGACTGAACATCAACACTGTTAAGCAAAGAATGATATAGATTAGCAGGAACACAATATGCATATTATTGTTAGATTTCAAAGCAGATGATGGTGGCATCAGTAAATCATCAAAATATAGTTTTCCATAATCAATTTCAGATTTCAGGTTTCAAACCTGGGCCATTCCTATCACTAACACAAATTTGGACTTGCATGTGTGGGAACAGGCTAACACATGCAGGCAAAATTAACAATAAAAGAAAGACAAAAATAATTTAGATAACAGCTAAACCAGGGCAACTCACTATAAAAAAATTACACTGGTGTAAGTACCTAGCTGGAAAGGAAATAAGAAACCACATTTAGTTATACCTCTCCACATGGTGCAGCACACAGAGATCGATCAATCAATCAATCAACATTTCTATAGCACAGTTAATCATGCAGGGGCTCTAAAGGCACTAACTTGGGGACGTGTGCCATTCGAAGAGCCAGGTCTTGAGAGCGCTACCTGAACTGAGCCAACGATGGGGACTGCCTGAGGTGGAGCTGCATCATGTTGCAGGTCTGTGCGGTGATGTAGGAGAAGGATCTTCCTCCAGCCGTGTTCTTCCAGATCCGGGGATGGTAGCGAGGGGCAGTTGAGCTGGGTGGAGTTGCCTGGAGGGAGTGAAGAAGGAGAGGCGGTGGTTGAGGTAGGCAGGTCCTATGCATGTGTCAGGAGTTAGAAGGTGATGCGTTTGTTGACGGGAGCCTGTGTTGGTCTCTCAGGTGGACGGAGATGTGGCTGTGGCGGGGGATGTCCAGGATCAGTATGGCTGTGGCGTTCTGTATTCTCTGGAGTCTTGATTGGAGTTTCTTGTTGATTCTGGCATAGAGTGCATTGCTGTAGTCGGGTTCACTGCTGACAAGTGCCTGGGTGACTGTTCTCCTTGTGTCAATGGGGATCAACTTGAAGGTCTTTTGGAGCAGGGGAAGAGTCTGGAAGCATGAGGAGGAAACATCGTTGACTTGGTGGGCCATTGACAGTGATGAGTCAAGAATGATGCTGAGGTTATGTGTGTGGTCAGTCAAAGTTGGGACAATTCTTAGGGCAAAGGGCCACCAGGAGTCATCCAGGCACTAGTGGTGGGGCACAGAATGAGGATCTCCGTCTTGTCTGAGTTGAGCTTGAGGTAGATGTTCCTCATTCAGTCAGCGACTGTCTTCATTCCATTGTGAAAGTTCTTTTTGGCTGTTGATGGTTTGTCTATGAGGCAGAGAATGAGGTGTGTGTCATTGACGTATGAGACAATGTTGAGTCCATGGTGTCTGATGATCTCGGCGAGCGGGGTCATGAAGACATTGAAGAGGGTAGAGCTCAGGGAGGAGCTGTTGGGAACTTTGCATCTGTTTTCCGTCAGCTTCGAGGTGAAAGTTGGGAACCTGACTCTCTGGGTTGGGGTAGTGAGGAAGGAGCGGATCCCCACCAGGGCTGTGCATGGGTGCTGGCATCATGTAGTCTGGTGAACAAGGTGGTGGGGGAGACGGTATCAAATGTGGTGGAGAGGTTGAGAAGGATGAGGGCAGCTGTCTTGCCGTGGTCCAGTAGGGTGCAGATGTCATCCATGGCTGCTAGGAGTGCAGTTTCGGTGATGTGGTTGCTCCTGAATACGGATTGGGAGGGGGCGAAGATGTGGTTGGCTTCGATGAAGTCAGTTAGCTGTGCATTGATCGCTTTTTTATTACCTTGGCTGGAAAAGGGAGCAGTGAGATTAGTCTGTAGTTTTTCAGCTCCGTTTGGTCTGCTGAGGGCTTCTTCAGCAGGGGGTTTACCTCCATGTGTTTCCAAGGTGGCGGTCTCGATGGAGGGGTTGATGGTATGGCATAGTTCAGGTGTGAGGATGGCACTGACTTGATTAAAGATGCGGTGGGGGCATGGGTCCGAGGGTGCCTCAGAGTGGGTGGTATTCATGAGCTTCAGAGTGACTTCTGGGGTGAGGAAGGTCCAGAGCTTCATGATCGGTTGGTGTTTGGTGTCCGTGGTGGTGCTGGTGGGCGTGGTTGCGTTTATTTGCCTGTGAATCCTTGATAGATGTCCTGAATATTCCAGTGGAAGAAGTCGGCGAGGCTGTCGCAGAGGTCTTGGGAGATGGTGATGTCTGTGGTATCCGTGCTGTGGTTTGTGAATTCCTTGACTATGGTGAAAAGTTCCTTGCTGTTGTGCGCTTTGATGTTGATTCCCTCCTGAATGGCAGATTTTCTAGTCGATCTGATGAGCCGGTGGTGTGATGACATCTTTGAAGGCTTTGTTGTCTGACGAGCGTTTACTACGTCTCCACTTTCTCTTGAGGCATCTGCATGCGCTCTTGGATTCTTGGATGTTGGGGGTGAACCAGCTGGGCCTCCTGTGTTGTTGGTTGCTAGGGGGTTTCATTAGAGGGGGCTAGGGTGTTGGCGCAGCCAGTGATCCATTGGCGGAGGTTGTGGGCTGAGGCTTTGGCATATGAGGTGTCAGGTGGTGGGGAGTGGTGGAGCGCGGCAGTGAGGTGGGCTTTGGTGAACTTGGCCCAGTTCCTGTAAGGGGGCAGTGGGTGTGGTGCTGTTCAACCGTCTTGGTGAAGGAGAAATGGACGAGGTGGTGATCCGTCCAGTGGAGTTCGGAGGTGTGTGAGAAGGAGATGTGGATTCGAGGGAGAAGACAGGGTCGAGGGTATGTCATGCTGAGTGCGTGGGGAGGTTGACCAGTTGCTTGAGTCTGAGGGTGGCGAGTTTCACCATGAGGGTAGAGGTGTTCAGATCACTGTGGTTTTCGAGGTGAAAGTTGAGGTCGCCAAGGAGTATGTAGTACGTTGAGGTCAGTGCATGAGGACCGATGAAGTTGGCCAGTGCTTTGCTGAAGGATGGACGGGATCCTGTTGGTGATGATACTACTGAGGGTGGTGTTTGGATTAGTCTGGATCTGAAAGAGAAGGTGTTTGGCGACGTGAGTCTGGACATCGATGCTGGCCGTGAGGCGGAGTGAGTATTTGTGAATGATGATGACACCTCCTCCTAGTCGGTTGACGCGGCCTTGGTGTATGATTTTGTAGCCGTCTGGTACGGCAGTGGCAGTTTCTGGTGCTAAGGAGGTGGATATCCTGGTCTCCATGAAAAAGGTTACGTCAGGGGCGATGGAGTCGAGGAGGTGCCAAATTTCTATGCATGCTTGATGAGGGAGCAGGTGTTGAGTAGTATATATTTGAGGTGTCTGGGAGGTTCAGCCGAGGGTGAGCTTAGTGTGTGAGGACATGTGAAAGTTCAGTTCCAGCAGGAGAACGGGCTTTGGGTGTCCTTGGGTGAGGTGCAGTGGCAGGCCGTGGAGCCTCTGGTGTTGAGGGCATGCAGGCTATTGGCGCTGTATTGGTAGATGGTGTGGGAACCAGGGTTCGTGGCACTGGGTGCAGTCCAGGAATGGATGGGTGAGAATGGGCTTGCCTTTGGCGCACCTTCAGTGTGGCAGCAACATACCCGCTGCGTGTAACCGCCATTAAGAAGGGAAGAGAGATGGGAGGAGTCACTCAGCTAGGAGGTGAGAGGGCAGGAAAACAGAGCGCTGGGAGGTGGTGGTGGGGCCACCGGGGTAGCAGCAGCAGGGGAGGCACAGGGATCAGAGAAAAGGGTGGAAAAAATGATGCAAAAAGGCAAAAAAGAGTAAAAAGACAGAAAGAAAGGCAAAAGAGCAAAAAGGCAGAAAAAGTGCATAGAAAAGGCAGAAGGCAACCAAAAGGCACCAGCGATGAAGTGTAGGCGAGAGCCTGCAGGTGAAGGAGGGCCTTGAACACACCGAGCCAAGCAGGCTCAGAGGGTGAAGGGCAGCAGCAGCAACAGGTGGAGCTCCGGGAGGGAGCGATGCTCATGCTGACTAGAGGTCAGTGAAGTCACCCCTTCACCGTGCAGTAGCTGATATAAAAAAGAGGAGGGAAATGGGAGGGGTCGCTCAGCTGTGAGGCAGGAGGCAGGAAAACACAGCACTGTGGAAGGTGGCAGGGCTGCAGTGGCAGCAGTGACAGAGGAGGCATGGAGATCAGAGGAAAGGAGGAAAAAATGAGGCAAAAGGGCAACAAATAATAAAAAGACAGAAAGAAAGGCAAAAGAGCAAAAAGGCAGAAAAAGGTCACAGAAAACGCAGAACGCAGCAGATAGAGAGAGACAGAGGCAACCACTAAGCCACCAGGGATGAGGCACAGGCAGGCCAGTGAAGTCTTCATGATTCATTAAGTTGGATGGTCACCTGTAGGAGGCTGGCCTGGCTTGTAGTGGGTACCAAGGGGTACTTACACTCTGTACCAGGACCAGTTATCCCTTATTAGTGGAGAAGAGGTGTTTCTAGCAGCTTAGGCTGATAGAAGGTAGCTATGGAGAGCAGTTTAGGATGAACTAGGAGACATGCAGAGCTCCTACTATACCACTGGTGTCATATGCACAATATCATAAGAAAACACAATACACAGATATACTAAAAATAAAGGTACTTTATTTTTATGACAATATGCCAAAAGTATCTCAGTGAGTACCCTCAGTATGAGGATAGCAAATATACACAAGATATATGTACACAATACCAAAAATATGCAGTAATAGCAAAAGGAAGTAATGCAAGCAGTGTACAGTCACAATAGATTGCAATGAGAGCACATAGGTATAGGGGCAACACAAACCATATACTCCAAAAGTGGAATGCGAACCACGAATGGACCCCAAACCTATGTGAGCTTGTAGGGGGTCGCTGGGACTGTAAGAAAACAGGGAGGGTTAGAAAAATAGCCCACCCCAAGACCCTGAAAAGTAGGTGTAAAGTGCACCTATATTCCCCAGAGAGCACAGAAGTCGTGATAGGGGAATTCTGCATGGAAGACCAACACCAGCAATGCAACAAAGGTGGATTTCCAGACGAGAGTACCTGTGGAACAAGGGGACCAAGTCCAAGTGTCGCGACAAAGTGGAAATTGGGCAGATGCCCAGGAAATGCCAGCTGAGGATGCAAAGAAGCTGTCACCGGATGGTAGAAGCTGGGGATTCTGCAAGAACGAAGAGGACTAGGAACTTCCCCTTTGGAGGATGGATGTCCCACGCTATTAAGAAGCTTGCAGAAGTGATTGCACGCAGAAAAACCGTAAACAAGCCTTGTTAGCTGCAAGGGTTGCGGTTAGGGTTTTTGGATGCTGCTGTGGCCCAGTAGGGATTAGGATGTTGCCACTTGCTTGAGGAGACAGAGGGGGCACCCAAAAAGATAGGGAGACCTCACAGAAGCAGGCAGCACCCTCAGAAGTTCCGGAACAGGCACTACGAAGAAGAGTGAACCGGAGCTCACCCAAAGTCACAAAAGAAGATCCCACGACGCCGGAGGACAACTCAGAAGGTTGTGCACTGCAGGTTAGAGTGTCGGGGGCCCAGGCTTGGCCTTGCACAAAGGAAATCCTGGAAGAGTGCACAGGAGCCGGAGCAGCTGCAAATCACGCGGTACCCAGCAATGCAGTCTAGCTTGGGGAGGCAAGGACTTACCTCCACCAAACTTGGACTGAAGAGTCACTGGACTGTGGGAGTCACTTGGACAGAGTTGCTGAGTTCTAGGGACCACGCTCGTCGTGCTGAGAGGGGACCCAGAGGACCAGTGATGCAGTTCTTTTGGTGCCTGCGGTTGCAGAGGGAGGATTCCATCGTCCCACGGGAGATTTCTTCGGAGCTTCTAGTGCAGAGAGGAGGTAGACTACCCCCACAGCATGCACCACCAGGAAAACAGTCGAGAAGGTGGCAGGATCAGCGATACAAGGTTGCAGTAGCCGTCTTTGCTACTTTGTTGAGGTTTTGCAGGCTTCCTGAGCAGTCAGCGGTCAAGTCCTTTGCAGAAGGTGAAGAGAGAGATGCAGAGGAACTCTGATGAGCTCTTGCATTCGTTATCTAAAGAATTCCCCAAAGCAGAGACCCTAAATAGCCAGAAAAGGAGGTTTGGCTACTTAGGAAGGAGGATAGGCTAGCAATACAGGTAAGAGCCTATCAGAAGGGGTCTCTGACGTCACCTGCTTGCACTGGCGACTCAGAGCAGTCCAGTGTGCCAGCAGCACCTCTGTTTCCAAGATGGTGGGCACCTCCCCTGGGAGGTGCAGGTCAGGGGAGTGGTCACTCCCCTTTCCTTTGTCCAGTTTCGCGCCAGAGCAGAGCTGGGGGATCCCTGAACCAGTGTAGACTGGCTTATGCAGAGATGGGCACCATCTGTGCCCATCAAAGCATTTCCAGAGGCTGGGGGAGGCTACTCCTCCCCAGCCCTGACACCTTTTTCCAAAGGGAGAGGGTGTAACACCCTCTCTCTGAGGAAGTCCTTTGTTCTGCCTTCCTGGGCCATGCCTGGCTGGACCCCAGGAGGGCAGAAACCTGTCTGAGGGGTTGGCAGCAGCAGCAGCTGCATTGAAATCCCGGGAAAAGTAGTTTGGCAGTACCCGGGTCTGTGCTAGAGACTCAGGGGATCATGACAATTCCATGATCTTAGACATGTTACATGGCCATGTTCGGAGTTACCATTGTGACGCTATACATAGGTAGTGTATAGTGCACGTGTGTAATGGTGTCCCCGCACTCACAAAGTCCAGGGAATTTGCCCTGAACGATGTGGGGGCACCTTGGCTAGTGCCTGGGTGCCCACACACTAAGTAACTTAGCACCCAACCTTTACCAGGTAAAGGTTAGACATATAGGTGACTTATAAGTTACTTAAGTGCAGTGGTAAATGTCTGTGAAATAACGTGGACGTTATTTCACTCAGGCTGCAGTGGCAGGCCTGTGTAAGAATTGTCAGAGCTCCCTATGGGTGGCAAAATAAATGCTGCAGCCCATAGGGATCTCCTGGAACCCCAATACCCTGGGTACCTCAGTACCATATACTAGGGAATTATAAGGGTGTTCCAGTATGCCAATGTGAATTGGTGAAATTGGTCACTAGCCTGTTAGTGACAATTTGGAAAGCAAAGAGAGAGCATAACCACTGAGGTTCTGGTTAGCAGAGCCTCAGTGAGACAGTTAGTCATCACACAGGGAACACATACAGGGCACACTTATGAGCACTGGGGCCCTGGCTGGCAGGGTCCCAGTGACACATACAACTAAAACAACATATATACAGTGAAATATGGGGGTAACATGCCAGGCAAGATGGTACTTTCCTACATCACCTTTTTCTGGCTTCAGTTGAGAGCAGCATCAGGACAGTGCAGAACACAGGCTGCACATAGGACGAATTAGTAGTTCTTCAGAATTAGTTTGCCTCATTAGTAGTGAACCACATAGCAGAGTAAGGCAATTAAGACTATGATGAGAAAACTCACCTGGGAACTTAAAGAATAGGAGGGTGATAGTAGTCTTAAGCAGACTCTGAGAGTTCTGAGCAGCATCGAATCAGGGGAGTAGACAAACTGAAGACTGACCCCAAGTTCAAAGTTTCTCACTAATTAAGATAGGCACAATCCATTCTTTTTTCCTTCAGGTGGGTGCATTTTGGACGTGAAATTGAGCATCCAATGGCTGCTGATGATACCACCTAATTTACTATTCCAGATATTCTCAGAAAAAATGGATTGCCATCTGTATGTTTTCATACCTTTCTGACAAAATATTACATTTTTTAGTTATTTGTTACTTGAGAGATTTCTCTCATGGCACAATAAACGAAACTAATACTTTTCACATGAGAACTATACATTTCCTGCCTTGTTCGACAACCAGAACAAATAAAGCAACATTGTAAATCCTAAAACATGTTTCTTGCCTTCAATACAATTGGGGCCCGATTCACAAAGGTAAACTTAGACCAAGGCCCATATTTATGAAATGTTTGCACTGTCTTAGAGTCTTTTTTTTATGCTAAAGCGGCGCAAACCTAACTCCATATTTATATTTTGACGCTAGACCCATCTAGCGTTAAAAGTTAGGAGTTAGCATAATTTTTAGGGCGCGCCAATCCACCTTGCATCTCATTGCAACAATGAGATGCAAGGTAGGAGTTCCCTTCCTTTAAAGGACGCTAGCCCTTTAGCCTAATATTTATATACTGATGCAAAAACGACGCATACCAAAGAGGCAGACCTCTGATTAGCATCAAAATGTGACGCCTGGTCAGACCAGGCGTTAAAAAGAGGCCCACACACCACGATTCAAGGAAAAGACACAGAAGGAACATTTGAAACCTCCCGGAGAATATGGAAGTGGTACTGCTCCAGTATGGCACACGCTGCAGATATCAACGAAGACAGCAGGTATCTCCACCGCAGCAACCCCAAACACCACCACAGCAGCCACACAGGCAGCACAGAAGGTGGGAGGGGATCTTCAGACAGCGCACAAGAATCCTTGGCCTCAGGGAAAAAGATGTGATCATGATGTACCGACTGAACCGGAAGTCCATTTTACGCCTGCTGCACCACATTGCACCACACATCACAGCAAGGGTGCAAACTCCTACTACGATTCCACCCATGATCAAACTCTTTGCTGTCCTCCATATGCTGTTGTCTGGATCTTTTCAGATAACATGTGCACAAGTGGCTGATATGTCCCAGCCATCCTTCTCAGTCCTCCTACCTAAGATCCTGGATGCTATCATAAGCCTCACACCCCACCACATCTGCTTCCCACACACACAGCATCTGCAGCAGGAGACTAAGCAAGGTTTCTACCAAATTGCTAAATTCCCACATGTGCTGGGTGCAATGGACTGCACCCATGTGCAACTAGTGTCACCTGCAACGGAACAACCACAAGCACACACATTCAGTCAATGTGTAGGCCATTGTGGACCACGGCGGGCTCTTCACCTACATCACAGCAAAATATCCCAGCAGCGTCCATGATGCAGACATATTCCGCCATTGCACTATCAATGAGCGGTTCCAGGATGGGAAATATGGCAATGGTCTACTCATAGGTAAACCTCCATACCAATCATTACACTCACAAAGACTAACCATCTAGGACAAACAAGATAAACACCACACTAAATACACATGGGCAGGGCTACATAGATGTAAAGGCAACAACACATATGCAACATGCCACAGCATTCACTGCACTTCACAAACACATACACCCACATGTACATACCATAGCCACACCCTTACTGGCACACCACATGTGGACAGGTGGAGCCAAGTCCTCTTTGCATACAGAAGCTGCTCACAAACCACTACAAGTGTCCACAGGTTGACAACTAAATACAGATCACACACACAATACACCAAACAAAGAATAGCCCAGCCATGTTAATGGCAAAGGCCATGGCCATTTAAAGAAAGTCACACATAGGCACAGTCCCACGTAAATCATGGTGTGCAAGCCTCTGCCATAACCTAAATTAAATGCCACCCATTTAATTTACCATTACCAACTGCATATCATCTACACATACCTGTTGTGTGCACATACACCTGTCTGCTGCATTGTGTCACACACATACGAATACAAAATAACCTGCCAATAAAGACCATACGGATGAATAATGTAAAAAAGGAGTAGCACCGACTACAGTGTCACCTGACATGCACCCCTAGTGTCCCCCTAACACCACCATGTCTGTTGCGAATACCAGAAACAGTACCACTTGGTGCAGAGTTTGTGAAAAAAGTGTAAACATTATGGTTGGCATAGTAGGACTTGGTAGGAGTATAGAGGACATACCTGACCTTACATGCACCGTACTAGGGGACCCATGTGAAAAATAGCTGTGCCCCCTCCCAAAGCCTGCACTGTGCATGTGTAGAAAGTGTCTGTGCGAAATCATGTTTTGGAAGTTAGGAGATACTACTGTACTTGACAGCTGGCACAACCATCATCTGCCACAAAGGGTCACTAAGTGTCGCACTGAATGCATAGTGCCACATGATAACATGGAGGGCACAGTCTTGCTTTGTAGGGCTACTATGGTGTCTCAACATCTGACTCCATTGTGGTGCAATGAGGTGGTAGGTTTCATCTAACTATAGAACAGCGCTTCAAATATGGACTACACAACACATTTTTGCTAAATTATAATCATCATTTTGGAATCAGTATGAATATTCTCAGGTCCTTGAGCCACTACCAAAGATTGTCATGTCCATCAACACAGTCCAATTAAACCATTTCACAAGAACAGGAACCTACACTAAACCACAAGCAAGTCTGAGACACCACTCCAACTACAATTAACAACTGCCATGATATGTTCCAAACCACTATCAAGCATTACCAACACATCTTCTCTCTTTCCTTTGCAGCTGATCTAGGTACTGCATACAGCCATGGACTATGGCTCCATTTGTCAATCTCACAATAGTGGAAGAGTGTGCCTACTACGAAGGGCACAGAAGAACACGCAATGTGGTGGAGAGGACATTTGGGCTCCTGAGATCAAGGTTCAGGTGCCTGGCCCTGACAGCAGGAAGACTCTTGTATGCTCTATCACTCATATGAAAAATCTTACTGGCATGTGCAAACCTCCACAACATCTGGGTCAGAACAAACATCAAAATCACAAAATAAAATGATGGATGGAGTGTTGAAACTTTTCAAACATTCACCCCCAGTCACAGATCTGGGTTTAACTCATTGTTATTTTGCTTGCCACGTCACTCCAGTTTGGACCCAGCTATATGCAAATCAGTCTTGACCCTGCTCCCAATGGGAGCAGTCCTGCCCGAACTGCCAAGCCAGGTCCTCCCTGGACAGGATTCAAGCATCCTGGGACCGATTTCAGGGTATCACCCTTCATCAGCCAGTCTAGCTTGAATCCAGTGGCGCAGCAAGCAAGGGACCCATGTCTGGGCATACCCTAGCCACTTAGGGCGCACAAAGCAAAATCACAAAATAAAATGATGGACAGAGTGTTGAAACTTTTCAAACACTCACCGCCAGTCACAGATCTGGGTTTAATCCATCGTTATTTTGCTTGCCACGTCACCCCAGTTTGGACCCAGCTATATGCAAATCAGTCTTGGCCCTGCTCCCAATGGGTGCAGTCCAGCCCGAACTTCCAAGCCAGGTCCTCCCTGGACAGGATTCAAAGATCCTGGGACCGTTTCAGGGTATCACCCTTCATCAGCCAGACTAGCTTGAATCCAGTGTTGCAGCAATCAGAACAAATGTCCCCAGGGATTACCAGGTTGATGTCCCCAACGAGGAATAGGATGATGATGGAGCAGATAATTTAGGGGGAACAACAGAACACTGCTGCAGGAGTTCGCAGGAGACTCCACATACATAGTGACTGGACTAAAACATCACATTGTAAATAGCACAAATAAAATACTTTGCACCTGATTCTCCTTGGTCTAGTCATTCTCCACTATATATACTGGGAATGTGACTCAAACCTCAGGGAGCAGGTAATAAACACAATAGTTACAAGAATGGTAGCAACATTGTTTGTGATGTAAGAGAGTCTACTGCCTCCATCTCACATATCAGTGACATGCAATTCACGGGGATGTGACTCCTGAAGGCCTAGATCTATGTAGCACTACATATATTGTGCCGTCAAGTGGACAAGGTGCAAAATTCCTAGCCCATTCCCAACAATAACACCATGCCTAATATGATGAATGCAAGGGGGGCACACATAAGGTAGGGCTGTCAACAAATGGATTTTAAGTAATGTTGGAACTGAACACTGTCACAACTCAGGGTGATTGCTGCTTTGCCTGCACGGTACATGTGTGACAAGGGGGGGACATCATAGGTAAGTATAGTCCTTCAGTTATTGTCCAGGGATTATAACCAATGTCAGATGCTGAGCCTGCACAGAGTAGACATGGGATTGTGTCCTGGCACTGCCATTGGGGACAACCCTGACACACGGCGGACTGTACCTCACGAATGGCACATACACGTTGGCTGTGGAGTGCGCAATAGGTTTCCAGACAAATTAAGCAGCTATGGGTGCAGAATCACTATCCAAACGCATGACCCATTGTCAGGATCTAAGAATTTAATAGGACAATGCAACGCCAAATAATAGTCTGGGTGAAATGTGGCCAGAGTGTGTTACACTCCCTATGTGCATAAGATGCACAGTTGTCACACAAATCTGCTGTATTGACACATGCCTACAGCAAATCCAGATAAATATGTGAAGACTGATGTACGGTGTATGTCCTAGGTAGCAACAGGTTTGCCAGTATCAACAATGCTTGACATGTGTCAGCATGTTTACCTAGTATGCTCTGTATAACAACATCACACATCACATAGCAATACACACCACTCATTGCCACTCACATGACAGGACAAGTGCATGGTAGCAATAGTAACAAATTATTCTATACATGTTTTGGGCTCCAACATCGCAATCAGGTGTGGAATGTGCTACTATGTTCAGCATTGTTCAATAATGTCAGAGACCCAACATCAAACCGAGTGGTAGTAGACCTAGCCATATATGTTGCATTTCGCTAATGAAAAGCACAGCACTGAGATGATTTCACACCTCAACATCATTTAGTCATGGTAAGAATTACATAGGTTGGGCATGATGGAAGAAATACATACCCATGTTCAACAGAAGATGTGCATAGACAGCTTAAAGATACCCCCAGATACTTGCAAATACAACATGGGACGTCACTTGGAGACAACACAAGTGCAGTGGCAGGTGTAATGTCATATGTGTGTGGCACTCATTACATCTCACAAATACCGCCAATGGAACGGCACTCATTACATCTCACAAATGCTACCAATGGAACGGTAACTATCAAGTAGCCAGTAGTAGAAGATGTCATCTACAAATCACACAAGTCACATGTTGCATCCTGTCCCTGTAAGACCAGACAATGTTGCTGTAGAAGATGTGTACAAAGTGCAAGCAGCCTAAAGAATGGGAGCAATGTAGGAGGCAATACATACCTCACCAATAATGCGGGAAAACATGGAGAAGAAACACACACAGACCAATGCTGAGTGTGCAACACATCAATGTCTACATGTCAACATTTAACATACGTACAGAGAGGGTGGCCAGGTCAGTACATACCCCAATCATGTTGTCCAGTAGCATACCCTGGTATTAGCCCATTGCATGCCACTATGACAGCAGGCAGTGACAGACAACACCATCTGTACCATTGTTCTTATGCTATTTTTGTTTTTTAAACGGGTTTCAGATAAAAAAAATTAAGTTGTTCATAAAACTTGCAAAATGACATAAAGTGCAAAGTGCTTTGTTTGTTTATTTATCCCATCACAGGGGCAACTGAATGTCTCTTGAGGACAGGACCTCATACTAGGAAATGCTACTAAATGATGGGCTATACCTAGACTTAATCTTGTCAGAACAAACCGGTGCTGCATATTAATAACACCAAGTTGGTATCCTTCTCTACTTGTCTCCAATGAAAGGGGCATATATATGCCAGCAGTGGATTTTATGGATTCATTTGTTTTCCTACCATCAACCTTGTATTGCAAAAAAAGTGTCCTTTATACCTTTCTTTGATAATATCAGCACTTCCTCTGGGTCTGGTTTTATATTTATATTAAATATAGTTTTGGAAGAGGAATCAATAAAGGCAAGCCATGCAATACTCATAGCATTATCCAGGTTTAAACAATCTAGAATAATTTGCTTAGTGAAAACAGTTTCCTCCTTGGGGCCAAATACTACGCCATAGGAGCAAAGGGCTCACCCACAGCACATCCTCCAAACATTGGAGGCCCACCTCTTGATGTACTATCCATTTAGATGCTGAAGTAGGTACACATAGCAGACATTTTTAAAAATGGTTTTCCTCTAATTGTGAAGGGGTGCTTTTTGTATACACCCATACGCCGGCTCCATACACTACCGTGGATAATGCTCTAGCCCTATAGATGTTTATCATAGTAGAAATGGGACGACTCCCTAAATTGCGTGCAAATCTAAAAATGGCACTGGGATTCCTTCTTAACTTATCCTCTCCTGAATGAATATGTTGTTCCCATTGCCCATTGCTCGAGAACAATACACACAAGTAATTAAAATAATTTGCAGTAGTAATCTCCGTATTATGGATATAAAAACTCCTGCATTTCTTTACCCTTTTGCCACAGGTCATAATAAAAGTTTTAGATTTGTTGATCACCATACCCTTTGAGGTCATGAACTGTTCTAGACCATCCAATAGTTTTTGAAGCCACAATGGGGTCGTGGAAATAAGGACAACACCCTCAACATAGGGTAATGCGGGTACGGGACACCCTGCCACGGAGGGGTCCACCTGAATTTCCTGCAGGAACTTAGCCACCCCATTAATATATAGAGAAAACAGTAATGGGGCCAGTACACAGCCTTGGCGAATACCTCTTCCAATCTTAAAAGGGGTAGTGCACTCTCCTAATTGGCCAAAGCAGACTTTGTATGATAAATCTGCATAAAGGTGGACAATGAAGTCAATGATGTACCTTGAGGGCACCCATAACCAGTAGAGTGGTCCAAAGAAGGGCTTGCTCAACTAGATCAAAGGCACTACTAAGATCTGCAAAGCAGAGATAGAGATCCCCTTTTTTGGCGTTTGTATACTTCCCTATGATCAGATCCAAGTGAAGACGTTGCTCTACAGTGCCCAGTCCTGTTCTAAATCCAAACTGGACGGGTGAAAGAATATTAATATCCAATGCCCAGTCATTAGGTCTTGCCACAATTACCCTACTAAAACTTTTCATGGATGAATCCAGCAATGATATTGGGCTATAGTTTTTGGAATCAGCTTTGTCACCTTTCTTGTATATAGGCATCATAATGGACGTAGTCCAGGACATCGGGATTTCGCCAGTCATGGTTATATTAAACAGCCTAGTCAGAATAGGTACCCAAAAAACACGGTGATATTTAAAAATATCCACCGGTGCCCCATCTGGGCCTGGGGCCTTACCTCCGGCACTAACTGAGATAGCTGATAAAACCTCATCTACAGTAATATGTAAATGGTTGGGACACCCCAGCTCCAGATGTCTAGGTATGTCTGCTGTCCCACTCATTTTCTTGCAGACCTCTGAGAAGCACCCATTTCTCTGTACATGAGAGGGGAAGGCTAACATCAAGTACCTCAGAGGAAAAGTTTATATCCTGGTCTGTTTGATCACAATTGTGCATGTGTCTGTCTGCTAGGGAGTGAGCATAGTTCTGCTGAGTAGCAATCATGAAGAGTCTAGATCCCTGCTCAATAACCCACACACCACTGCCCTGGCTACATAAACATATGACATTGTATGGGGCCTGATGCATGTGCACAGTGGGCTGAGTAAACTGGAGCTCCATTAACCTGTCCCTTCACATTCAACCATGGGTTTGTGTTGCCATACAAACTCACACAGTTGTGATGATGAGTAGGCTGGCATCTCTGCCAGACTACAACACTGCTACACAGTGGTATACCATTGTATGTGACAGTCACAACAAACATGATGTGGACAGATGTGAGTGCCTATTTGGAGGCATGCACACATATACCAAATATCCCAGCACACATGTACCACTGTAATGGCTCAGGTATGGTAATGTGGATGGATTCTGAACAAAAGGGAACCTAGCACAAAAATAAGGGATATGTATCACAAGATCAGTGACTGTAAGAAATGCCCTTCACATGTGTTCTGACACACGGAAACATAGGTGGCAAGGATGCCACTACACAAACATTTGTCAAATGCCAACATGTGTCCATGCAGGAAGATAGTAATGTGAGGTTTCAAATCCCCTGAACACACCACTGTGGTCATATGTTACAGAAATGACACTACACATGTCTTTACACACACAGCATATACCAACCTTCAGTAACACATGTGTACATAGCATCTCCTACAACTAAAATGCATGGGGAACCATATTTCACCCGTGTAGCAGAGCATCATGAAGTATAATCCAACAACATACCACAGAGTGGACACACATGCACACGCAAATTGCCAGGGGTAGAGTGATGTAAACCCAGTCCCAGTCCACTGCATACTCTGAGTTCAAATTGTCATGGTTGTTACATGACTTACCATGTGTTGGACATAGGCCATCATGTACATTGTGCTGTGGTATGTGTACATTGGTATGTCAGACATAACAATGTAGTCCTCCCACAAACTATTATTCAAGCACATATGTACACACAAGGCACACATGTGTCAACATATATGTGGACACAGTGCAGCTACAAATGCACATATGCACAAGGTATGAGTAATCACATGAGGCAGACTCATAGACAAACCTATGGATTCAACATACCAATGTCACCGTTATGACATGACTGGATAGTTACGCACATGTAGCCTAAGCACACACACAACATTGTAGCACAGCTCATGGGACATGGTAAGTGAATCAGGGTGCACTCAAGGCCTACAATGCAAAATTCCACACATTTTCATCATGCATAAAAATAAATGACGCATCAAATCCACACTCTGCAACGTCAGTAAAATTACACCTGGGCCTTGAGCGTCAATCACACGTTCCCATGCCTTTTAACGCACTACGATGAAAAATCGACGCATGACCATCATGCATCAAAAATATTCATGCATACGCATGTACCATACATTTCTCCCAAGCCAAAAGGCGCCTACCCCTGAACATCTGTCACACGTCCACACACAATTTCATGCTATATGGGAAAATTTTGACACATGACTGTAATGTGTTAAAAAAACTACTCATGACTGGAAACATGACACACAGGCCCAGGAAGTGATGAAACAAGACATTCTGCCTGCAAACATGGTACAGTGAGTCCACTTTCATTTCACTTCACAGTCTTATTGTCTGTGCCCGTGTGAGGGTGTGTGGAGCTGGTCCGGTAGAGATTTGGAGTGTTTGGAGTGTATTGAGTGTTTAGAAGTATCCTGTAGTTGTTTTTTATTTGTCTTTAAACCTGTCCTTTTTTTATTGTAAGTGTACTGTTTCTGTATGTGTATTGTGGGGTGTTTGTCTGGGGTAGTGTAGTTGTTGGGGTAATTGGGGCAGTTGGATTAGTTGTTTGGAATTTCATTTGGGTGAACTGCATTTGCAGTCCAGTATGTCTGGGAAAGGGAGGATGGCGATGATGGCGGCCGATGAGCTGGGGGTTTTATATGGCTGGTACAGCACTACCTCAACATGATGCTGGTACTGGGTGGCTGTGTCATTCAAAGCTACCCCACAGAGGCAAGGAAGCTGCAGTGGGGCAAGACAAGAGTCTTTGCGACAGGATGGAACAACAAACAACTGAAGCACCGCTGGGCATACCTCATTACAAGGGAGCAAGATCTGCTGGATCATCTGGGCATTGAGATTGGTGGAGCAGTTGGTAAGTATCCCATTTCCATGCAAAGTCTATTTTTTGCATGTGCATGACAGTTGCAGATATGGTTGAGTGCTGCTTGTAATGGTTATGGATCTGGACATCTCGTTTGCTACCTGTATGAAGAGCCCCAGCGCCACCTTAGGCCTGCAATTCAAATGTACAATAATGAAGCAGAGGCAGAGCAGATGTACCATTTTCCCTACGCAGCCATTACAAAGTGTTGTAATGCATGCATAGGGAAACTTTTTATTGAGCAGCACAAAATGAGGTTCCGCAGTGAGAAGGCATCTGGGGAATGGCGCGCGTTTTCACATGGTGGACCTCCACAGCAGCCACACAAAGACTCTGTAGCAAAAACATCAGGGGTGCAGGAGGCCACAGCCGGTCCAAAGCACTCCATGTCAGCTGCATCAGTCAGGAGATAGCCACCAGTTCAGCCACCTGCTGCAGTTGTTGCTAGCCAATTTGAATTTGACAAGAGATGGGACATGGCTAAGATTTTAGCCAGACTTGAAAAATTGGAGGAGAGGGCTGATAAACAGAGGGTGTTGCAACACATCAAAAAAAAACTGAAGAAAACAAAGAAATGAACTTATAGTGTTCTCCAACTTCCCACTTCCTTCCCCTCCCTTTTACTGTTTTACCTAGTTTTAGATTGCGTTTTGATGGGTAGTATTAGGTTAGTGTAGTGTTGGTATAGGGTAGGTTAAGTTTAGTGGAGGGTGGGTTTTTCTAAAAATGTGTATTGTTGGGGTTGGGGGGGGGGTTCATGTTGGGGTATTTGTGTATAAAAATAAAACCAATATATATATATATAGAATAGAAAAAAATAACAAATAGCAAACAAATATATATTTGTTTAGGCCATATGTTAGGTTAGTACATGTGTAGTTATAGTTTATGTAGTCCTACTTGTACCTTGTCTCTTAAGAGCGGTGGGGTACCAATGTTTAGAGTATGGTGTTACATGTGTAAGATAAGTTTAGAATAGGTTAGATAGGTGCAGTTCTTAGTTAAGCTCAGTTAGAATAGTTTAGTTTAGCATAGGGTGGGTTTTAGGTTAGTTGTAGGTATACTGTTTCAAAATAAATCCTGTTTTTCTTAGCCTAATCATTTTGTTTAAAAAGTACGCTGATTGAGTGACTGGGGGTTTCTCATGCGTGCACTGGCCAAGTTGGGGGAATGGCCTAGGGTATGCTTACTGTCTTGATTTCCCAGGTTTACCATGTGCATCCCCTGTGATCAAAGAGCTGTCAGAATGGCTGCTACATATTGTCTACTAGTGCATACATTTGCCATCCAGTGTTCGAGACATTCACAATGTGTATGTATACTTTGCCTTGGACAGATAAATATGGTACTTCACCTGTCATTGATGGGGTCCTGCAATTTCATTGTTGGCAAGTGTGGCACATCTGACAGCAGGCAAATTCGGAACTGTGTCCTGCAACACTGACAGGTGGCCATCACTGATAAGGAGAGCTTCTCCTGTAGCACACAAATAAGATGTACTGGCACTCTCATCTGGGTAAATTACCACTGAATTGGTTCCCAAGCCTTACTTGCTGTATGTCTACTTCAAAGGATATAGGATATAAGTTCAAAATATATATAGAATACTCAGTAAATTGGTTGTAGCCCACAACACTATCATTCACCTTTCTCATGTTAGGATCCTAGTGTGTGGCTTTGTGTCCGACAGTCATGCATTCATGTACTGATATTCGGTACACATTGACATGGATTGACACAATGCTATCTTTTAGCTGAGTAGATGAATCACAGTAAACCCAGAAATGCTACATGTGTACACGGTGCTTTATTTACAGGTGCAATTGTATTTGTGCCTTCCATGCAATGTTCATTTCATGAGTGAATGTTAGCGATATGTAGCACAAACGGAGTCCAGGGTTGAAGGACATTTCTTGAGACATGGTTAGGAGCAGTGTGCATTAGTGAGGAGTTAAAAAATTGCCAATTGCTATTAAAGAGACAATGACAGCACATAGCAGACAAATTAACAGTGGTTAGGTGAAGAGAAGAGGGCACATTTCCTACTGTCACAACACTGCCATGATCTTAAGCCCAGAACTAAGGAGAAACTGTCTACGTGGCACAGACTGATGCTACCGGGTGCTTTTCCTTGTGAATGTTATTCATTCCCCATCTTCATCCTCTGATGTGTGTGGTGCCTTCTGTGCCATGGCCGATGCTGTTGTAGAGGTACAGGGGTCCACACACTCATCAGGGGATAGAGATGTGGAGTCAAAGGTCCCGGCAGATGCTATTTGTGGCAACATACAAGGCATCACTGCAGCAAGGAGGAACTGATGATTTTTCAACACCGCAGCAACATCACGGTGGTAGGCAGCCATGTTTTCCTTGAAGGAGGCCACTTCCTGCTGTATGGACTCCAGGGTATTCTGCATAGCCCCCAGCCTGTTGTCTGTCATGCTCCTGCCAATATGGGGGGCATTTGTTGTAGCCTTTGCTTCATGACAGCAGCTATGTTGGCCAGAGACTGCTGGAGTCCACGTAGCAGGAAGTGGGTGCCTCTGATGGCAGCTGAGTTGTCCTTATTTGGATTGAGGCATGTCTGCACTCTCTCTAGGCTGCCTGCCATGGTCTCCATCCAATCCCGTACCTGCTTGGCCAGCTCCCACTGGACTCCTACCACTGTCCTCTGAAAGCTGATCTCTGGGTCCTCAGAATCGAGGACTGTGTGTGTACTGGCTGGTGGCGTGTGTTGATAGCTGGGTGGTTCATGCGGAGAACCTGCAATGCTATGTGTCCTCCCTGCAACTGGAGGAGGTGACTGGAGTGATCCTAGGACATCCTGGAGAGTCTGTTCATTGATGGTTGGTAGCTGGTCATCCATGTCATATGCAAAATCCAGAACAGGTAGGTCGGCAGGAGATAAGCCATCATCCTCTACAATGAGATAGTATATAATCAATATTCGATTGTATTGGCTGTTGACATGGGACATCATGTATTTGCCACTGGAGCCTCAGTGACATGTTACTGACCCAAGGTTGTGGTTGTACTTATGTGTAGCATTGTGCATCACACATGTGCCAAGCTCACCAAGCATAAGTTCTAGAATGTTCAACTGAATTCTCGCGGTCAAAGGAAAAGGCTATAAACTCGCTCTCCCGTTCATTCATTTGTGACAAGATAGATCCATATAGATGAAGAGTATCTGCAATTTGGAACTCTTTTCCTTTGTGTTCTTCTTACAGTACCATCTTCATCTTCACTCTGATTTGACTCTTTGACTGCTTCTGTTATTGATGGGAGTTTATCTGCAACCAGTTCATGTGCAGCTGCAGGCCATTTATCTCCTTTCACAGTTCTCTTTTCAGGTGCAGCTGCTTTTGCAACATTTGCTGTACTGGCAGGAATCAGTTGACTTTGACTTTGCTCTCCTGCATTTTTGTCTGTACCTTTATCAGCATGCAGACTGCTTGTACGTTCACCACTTTGCACGATTTCTGCTTTAGCCACTGGTTCCGTACTCATAGCTTGGTCAAGTCAAACCCGTTCTTCATCAGCATTCACTTTTGCAGGATCAAACTCTGTGCTTTCAAGAGGACCTGGAACTTTGCGTGTGTGATTTGCATGGACCCAATTCAGAAGACCAGCACACTTCAAAGCTGTTGTCATCACCAAGATAACTTGAAACGGTCCTTTCCACCTTGGCTCTAAGCAAGTCTTTCTCAAGTGCTTCTTTACTGCAACCCAATCACTAGCCCTCAGGGGCTGGTTGAACTGTTGTTGCTTCAACCTGATGAGACAAAGAGTGAACCAAGTCATTTGCAGGTACTGCTGGTAGCCTCATTGCACGACCCATCAGAATCTTGTGGGAAGACAGTCCTGTCTTCTGTCAGGGGTGCTATGCATGCTCACCAGACCAAGTGGCAATGCATTAGGCACAAACCTTTACCAATCATGCTTTCAGTTCCATCCATTTGCTCCATCAATCCAGATGCCTCTGTTCTGTAACTGCAGTGCAATTCTTGCTCAATGTTCAGTGCTGCACACAACACCTTTATGATCAGACTATTAAATTGAGTTCCTCAATCTGATTCTAAAGAAGTCGGGAATCCATACCTAAGTATTAGTTCCCGGAGCAGCAGCTAAGCTACAGTAAAACTATAATTCCTAAGTGTTGGTTATGCCTCAACCCAATGGGAGAACACACACAAAATAACCAGTACATACTTCAATCCATTACAGGCAGGCATCTCACTGAAATCAAGTTGCATTCTGTTAAATGAACCTCCTGATCCGCCCATGTGGCTCAAACTAACGACTGTGTGTTTTCCTACATTCATTTGATGGCATGTAACACATCTGTGACAAACCCCTTCTGCATCCGATCTAAATCTGGGGTTGCACCATGTCTGTTTGAAAGTGTGAATCATTGCATCTCTCCTGAGATGTACCTGACTGTGATAATACCTTGCCATCGAGTTCAACCAACAATCTGGCAAAACACCTTTCCCTTTTTTTGAGATCCAGACATCATCTTCTTCCCTTTGAACACAACCTGCTTTTATCCAACCTCTTTGTTCTTCCTCTATTGCTTCTTCTTGCAAACTCTTAATTTCATCCCAGGTATCAAACACTGCCATCAAGAAATCTAGATTTGTCTCACTGGTGTCACTTACATTACTCCACTCTTCATAGAAGGTGATTCAATGGAATGCACAATATTTCTCAATTTGGTCAGCATAGGCATTGCCCAACACTACATAGTCATTCAATCTTTGGTGAACTCTACACTTTACCACTGCAATCTTCTCAGGTAACTGTAAAGCATTTAAAAATCATTCATTCTTTCTCCATTTCAAATGGGTTATCCCGAAGAGGTCATGAAATCTCTCTGGTGCCACAACTGCCCAAAATCATGGACAACACCAAATCCGTATAGTCTATCTTTGAATATTGTCAATTTGAGCTGCTCTGATACGCATCATGCTCTTGTAAGAGCAACCAATTTGGCTACTTGGGCAGAGAAGAATCCTTGAAGCCATGAGGCTTCGACTATTCCTGAGAGGGTGCAGACTTTGTAAGCTGCTCTAATCGTACCATCACTGTCTTTTAAACAGGAGCCATCAACAAAGACAACTTGGTCCTTCTCCTCTAAAGGAGTATCCTGAATATCAGGTCTGGGTTTGGTGCGCAGGTCAGTGACTTTGAGGATGTCACGATCCATTTCATTAACACCATTTGAATCATCAACAATTACAGGCATTAATGTGGTGGAGTTTAAGACAGCACACTATAACACATCTCTTGACCACAACATTTGATGATCCAAGAATCAATATCTCATAATGGGTAAGACAGGCATTGGTCAAATATTTGGCCTTAGACCTGGTTAAAAGAACCTCAACTGAGTGTGGGACATAGACAGTTAAAGGGTGTCCAATTACAATTCCTTTGCATTGGCCTATGTTTACACCAGCGGTGGCCAGTGCATTCAAACAGCTGGGCAAAGCAGCAGTGACATGATCCAATGTGGTGGAAAAATATGCCACTGACCTGTTTGTTCTTCCTTGCAACTGTGTCAAAACGGAAAGAGCACAACCATCACGTTCATGGCAAAACATGCAACGGTTTAGAAATTACTAAAAAATTCCAGATCCATTGGCGACAATATCTCATCATGGCCAAAAACATTCTAACATCTCTCTGTGTAACTGGGGGATTCATTTGCATATTTGCTGCAACTCCCTCTCTGAACAGTTTCCTCGCACCTTTCTCAATTCGGGGACTCAAATATGTCACTTTTTTCTTTCATACTGTAACTTAACGGGGGAAACCTTGTGTCTATTTTCACCCGAACGATTCAACAATGCTATGGTATCTTGTCTGCACGCTTCTCATGTACTGGACACAACCATCAGGTCATCAATTTACTGCACTAAAGCTGACTGAAATGGCATGTTGAAAGACACTAAGGGGGTTATTCCAACTTTGGAGGAGGTGTTAAACCGTCCCAAAAGTGACGGTAAAGTGACGGATATACCACCAGCCGTATTACGAGTTCCATAGGATATAATGGACTCGTAATACGGCTGGTGGTAAATCCGTCACTTCTCCGTCACTTTTGGGACGGATTAACACCTCCTCCAAAGTTGGAATAACCCCCTAAATTCTTTTTCAGGATCTGATAAAAAATGTACGGAGGTTCTGAAAACCCCTTTGGAGTATGACACCATGAATGCACACGGTTGCCAAATCGGAATGAAAAGAGGAACTGACTATCAGTACAAGGGCACTGAGAAAAATGCCTGTGACAAATCAATAACTGAAAACCATTCTGCTTCACATGAAATCACTACTGGATTTGGCACTATCGGACTACAGGATATCACAATTTCATTTACCTTTTTCAAATCCTGTACTATGGGATGTTTCCCACTTGGCTTTCACAGTCCCATAATTGGTGAAATACATGTGCAGCCCATTACTTCTTTTAACACTCCCTGCTTAACAAAGTCTGCAATTACTGGGATAATACCTTCAATCACTTCTAGAGTCATGTTATACTGTGGTGTTCTACGGAAGACTGAAATTGTATTTACAGTCACTTTGACTGGTTCAACACCTTGAATAAGTCCAACATCTTTTCCAGAGAGATCCCAAACTCTCAATGTTACTGTATCTTGTAATCCATCATGCAAGTCTTCAACTGTCATGACAGTAAACAATGTAATGAGAGGATACATCTCATCAATCTAACTGGAGGACTCATCATCACTATTTCTTTGAATTTCTATCCCTTCGTGTGTACAAGTGATGAAACATTTCAATTTGTGTAGTAAGTCGTCTCTTCCTAACAGACTCAAAGGACTTGAATCACAACCACAAATCGATGCAGACCCTCAAAGGTTCCTATCTTAACTGGAATGGGCTCTATAATGGGGTTCACCAAATGCTAGTATGCTACTCCTACAACCTCAACTATCCTTCCTGAAAGAGGCAGATTTGGGACTTCTGCAGATTTAACAGTGGAACGAGTTGCCCCAGTATCCACCAGGACTGAAACATTGTGACCCATAATGCTCGCACTCACATAAGAAGCATGCTGATCTACCTCCAATGAGGCAGCTAACACACTTTCTTCTTCTTCTGAACTCTCGCTCACATATTCTTCACTCATCTCATCATCACTGAAATCAATCAATGGGTATTGTGTGATTAAATGATTTACATTTGCATTTGGTCTTTGGTTCACGTTCTACTGAGGAACCTCCTCCTGTTGCAGTGCCAACGGAGCTTGTGGTATCGGTATTTGCTGTTGGACATGAATTTGCTGCTGGGGAAATTGTGTTTGTTGCATTTAGACTGCTGCGGTAGAAACATATACGCTTTGAATTCGGGGCCTTTCAACTCTCTGATTTTGAAATTGACTATTGTCAACCATCTGCACAACACCACCACCGTGCACCAAATTATCTACATTACTAAATGGAAACTCCTGTTTCCAATGTCTGACATTGCTTCATGCGTCACAAGGAAGCATTTTGTTCTTGTTCTGAACATCAACCACATTCGCATTCAGATCTATTGAATTCCACGACCTCCACCTCTGAACTGAGGCACCATATTGCCTTGCTGCTGTGTTCCCTGCAATCCTCCTGTGTTCACCACTCCTTCTGTCCCTGCACACCTGCTGCTTGTGCAGACTTGATCTGCATCACCATGGCCTTTTCCTTCAACCTTTTCTGCTTCAAATCAATTTCATCACTACAGTATTTTGCGTACTGCAACACTTCATCAATCGGCTTTCATTGCCAAACAAATCAAATTATTCCAAATCATATTATTAATTTAAGGCTTCAATCCTTAAACAAATCTAAACACAAAATGAATTATGTCTCTCAGTTCAATAATCTCTGTGCCACTGTATTGTATAAATGCTTTCAGCAGTATCTCAGAATAAGCATGAACAAACACCTTTGTTTCCTGAGATGTCCTGTTAATTCTTTTCAAATCAATATCTTTTAGGAAACTCTAGTTTAAAAAAAATAAATCACAGTGTAATAGTTTCTGTTAGAAATGGGGTCTTTGGATGACAGTCAGGTTACCCCCTGTTCAAGCCAGGACCCTCACTCTAGTCAGGGTAAAAGAGAATCACCCTCAGCTAATCCCTGCTTACCCCCTTGGTAGCTTGGCAGAGCAGTAGGCTTAACTTCAGAGTGCTAGGTGTAAAGTATTTGTACCAACACACACAGTAAATTAATGAAAACACTACAAAATGACACAACACCGGTTTAGAAAAATAGGAAATATTTCTCTAAACAAAACAAGACCAAAACGACAAATATCCGACATACACAAGTCAAGTTATGAATTTTTAATTGCAGGATGTGAGAGGCAGAGAGTGGGCTCACTCTGTCGCTCATTGAAACCGTGAGGTTGTCCCTGCGCTGTAGGTGAAAGTGCACTTATCATGGGCGCAGCTATTATTAGTGCAGCAGGTGCAGTGCCACCAAGATCTATAGGCATAAGGAGCACATGTACGCCCGAACGTGGCTTTCTTTTACTACCCCACTGTGACGGTGGGGGGCACACGGATTAATTTTCTTTTATTGCAAGAGGGTCTTGCAGGAGGGTTGATGGGACTCTTACTGCAGCACTGGGATTTAACCCCTAACATGTACAAGGCACCTCAGGGAGGTCCTTATACTCGGCACTCAGCCCTGAATATATTTGCACTTAAAGCTTATGGGAACTATTCACAAAGGTACATATAGACGTGTATATTTACTCAGGTGTACATTTGCTAATACACGTAGGTGTAACTGTATACTATTTTGCATTTCACAATTGCCAAGTCCAACTTTACCCCTAGATGTCGACTTACACGTCTCTTCCCCTTAGCTCAGGAGGTGCATAGAGCAGTAGTTCCCATCCTTTTGACTTCTGTGGACCCCCACTTTAACATTACTGGAGCCCGGGGACCCCCATTGAATCTTTATTGGATTCCGTTGACTCCCCCACTGAGTCATTACTGAAAGCTGGGGACCTAATCTGTTAATATTATTTAATTTTCTAAGCAGTCACGGACCCCAGGGGTCCCTGGACCACAGGTTGGGAACCACTGTACTAGAGGATTTATGAGTGTAAATCTATTACGAATAAGGTTGCACAGATCGATATATGGGGATCATTAAAACTACAGCAGTGATTTCTCCATGTGAATTTATAGGTTAGATGAATAAAGTTTATTATTATTTAAAACATGTAAATGTGTTTAAATGTAATATATAAATGTTAATTAATTTTTCACTTTTATTTTTAACCTAGATCTAATATGAGAAAATGTTACAGCACATTAATTGAACAAACCATTTGTGTATTAAGTAATTCATTATTTCAATATGTTATTTTAATTCATAAATATTTTTTAAACAATAATTAAGAAAAATCTTTCACTGACATTTTCATTTGATAGACAGTAAAGTTTGTTAGTACTCATGTTATTAATTAATTATTTAAAATTTTGGGATTTTTTGATAAACTATAATTTTGTTTAAAATTAAATGTAATATTAACTTTCAAAATAATAAAACAATAATTTAATATGTACACATCTTTTCTGATACAGTAATACATGTCTAAATAATATCTTGAGAGGACTACTGGGTGGTTCCACTATTTTGTCTGATTTCCACTGGCACTTAACGAACTGCACCGTGTGATGTCATACTATTGTGTGATTAATTCGTTTTTATAAATTTCTATTTCTAGGTTCCTGTTCTATAACATTTATCATCCAAACATCACATAAGCTAACATGACAGTGAGGACTAGCTATGTCTTTTTTTCTAGGTCCTGATGAATGGCACTTAGATCCCTATGATTAGCACAACGAGAAACATGTTGACGTTTTCATGATAGGCAGTGTAGGGATTACCAACACTGTCCTCTGTGAGCCAATTCCTAGAGAATAGGGTATTTTGACACAAAGCACAATACTTTCCCCTCACCTGGTTTGGTTTTAACCTTGACAGGGGTGCACATATTTCAATAAAGATCTATACTTTGGTTTCCCCTAAGTCAATTTTTAACAGTTTAGTTTCACCAATCCCACATAATTGCATTCACTACCACCAAAGATTTCTAAAAGATCTCCGGCAAAGAGCCCCTTTGAGGGGCCCGTCAGGTATTGCAGTGCCGGCCTGACGAGGAGCAAAGCCCAATGATGAAGCATGCCACCGAAAGGTGAGAGATGGCACTTGTTCCTAATTTTAATCACTCACAGGGACACACTGATTCCTCCATGAACTGGAAGACAGGAACAACGCTATCTATGGAACTGTGCATCCGTCTTTTTCTAAATAATACTAACACATTTCTGTTTAGAGTGTTATTTTATTCCCTTGCCAGCATTGTTTTTTACTGGAATGTACTGTAGTACCCGTCATTGGCCATGCATGCTGTCTGACTTACTGCAACACTGGAGTATATGTACATTTGTTTTCTTACATTTAAGGTTGTAGGAACTTTAGAAACATAATTTGAGAATAGCAATGGTACTACATTTTTGCGAGTGTATCTTTATATGAGCACGTCCTTCATGAAACCCTTCTTGAATGTCTTTAAAACCCTCCCATTTTGAATAAATATTCTCAATTTCTTAGCCACTCCCCTTGTCCCTCCCACATTTGCTACTGAAACATATACCTATCTGTGTGGAGATCTCTGACACCATGGCAGAAACATCAACACACAAAAGACTGGAGAAGCGGAGGTCTTTCCACATAGGATTATGAATAGCATTTGTCCTGAATAGGATTTGTCATATGTGAGTATTAGTACTGTAGTCCTAATATACTTTCTCTAAAATATAGTTTTGTAATGGACCTCTATATGTACATAATAATGTACCTATTCCTCAGGGCAGGGTCCTGGTAAAAGATTATTTGAAGTGGGTAGATATGCACAAGCATATTGAGATAGAAAATTGGCTACATTATCATTTTAGGAAATAGGTGACCATTTATTATATTGTTATGTTAACTAGAGTGTTGGTTGACTGGTAGAACACGTGTAAACGTCTGTTAGAAATGGGATCTCTATTTGGCAGTGGTTTGCACCCTGTCCAAGTAGGGACCCTCACTCTAGTCAGAGTGAGGAAGTCACACAGCCAAGATAACCCCTGCTTACCCTCTTGGTAGCTTAGCTCGAGCAGCCAGGCTTATCTCAGAAGCAATGTGTATGTATTTGTACACACACACACACAGACACACACACACACACACACATACAGTAACACAGTGAAAACACCACAAAAATTCTCAACACCAATTTAGAAACATAGCCATTGTTTATCGGAGTAAAACAAGACCAAAACAACAAAAATCCAACATACACAAGCAAAGATACACATTTAAAAAAATTAAATCTTAGTATAGCTCTTAGAAACACAGTAGCTCCAACTGATTGAGTCATTCCTGTGGTCGCGCGGGGCCCTGGTTCCGGTTCAACAACCACCAGCGCGCAGGTGAGACACCATCACTATTCTCACCTATTGAGGTGGACTGAATCTTTGGACTTGGCGAAGAGTGTAGTAGTCAGGAGCCTTCAATCACAAATCAATGGCATTATACCATAAACGATTCTAGACACCATGAACAATTTAACACTAAATCAAATTCCAAACCAAATAAAGTTTCCAAGCTTTATTACAATCCCAAAATCAATGTCACATATATTGTATGCAAGACTAAGTTATAAGCATACATGAGACCATAGGTTATCCGAAACTTCCAAATTTTTTTAACCTACTAAACTCTATAGAGAGTCACCTTTAAGCTCCTGACCCACGCATACAAGCCCCTACACAACGCCGAACCAGCATACCGGAACCACAGACTCGCCTTCTACACTCTTGCCAGACAACTCCGCTCCGCCCACCAGGCCCTCGCCAAGGTCCCCCGCATCCGGAAAACCGCAGCCGGAGGAAGATTTTCTTCCACATCGCCGCCAAGACCTGGCACAGCCTCTCCACCCACCTCTGGCAATCCCCCACCCTGTCTCAGTTCAGGAAGGACCTCAAGACCTGGCACTTCGACTGATCCTTCCTCCCCCCACCCTTCCTTCCCCCAGCGCCTTGAGACCCTAACGGGTGATTAGCTGCGCTATACAAATCCCCTGATTGATTGATTGATTGACTGAACATCAACACTGTTAAGCAAAGAATGATATAGATTAGCAGGAACATAATATGCATATTATTGTTAGATTTCAAAGCAGATCATGGTGGCATCAGTAAATCATCAAAATATAGTTTTCCATAATCAATTTCAGATTTCAGGTTTCAAACCTGGGCCATTCCTATCACTAACACAAATTTGGACTTGCATGTGTGGGAACAGGCTAACACATGCAGGCAAAATTAACAATAAAAGAAAGACAAAAATAATTTAGATAACAGCTAAACCAGGGCAACTCACTATAAAAAAATTACACTGGTGTAAGTACCTAGCTAGAAAGGAAATAAGAAACCACATTTAGTTATACCTCTCCACATGGTGCAGCACACAGAGATCGATCAATCAATCAATCAACATTTCTATAGCACAGTTAATCATGCAGGGGCTCTAAAGGCACTAACTTGGGGACGTGTGCCATTCGAAGAGCCAGGTCTTGAGAGCGCTACCTGAACTGAGCCAACGATGGGGACTGCCTGAGGTGGAGCTGCATCATGTTGCAGGTCTGTGCAGTGATGTAGGAGAAGGATCTTCCTCCAGCCGTGTTCTTCCAGATCCGGGGATGGTAGCGAGGGGCAGTTGAGCTGGGTGGAGTTGCCTGGAGGGAGTGAAGAAGGAGAGGCGGTGGTTGAGGTAGGCAGGTCCTATGCATGTGTCAGGAGTTAGAAGGTGATGCTTTGTTGACGGGAGCCTGTGTTGGTCTCTCAGGTGGACGGAGATGTGGCTGTGGCGGGGGATGTCCAGGATCAGTATGGCTGTGGCGTTCTGTATTCTCTGGAGTCTTGATTGGAGTTTCTTGTTGATTCTGGCATAGAGTGCATTGCTGTAGTCGGGTTCACTGCTGACAAGTGCCTGGGTGACTGTTCTCCTTGCGTCAATGGGGATCAACTTGAAGGTCTTTTGGAGCAGGGGAAGAGTCTGGAAGCATGAGGAGGAAACATCGTTGACTTGGTGGGCCATTGACAGTGATGAGTCAAGAATGATGCTGAGGTTATGTGTGTGGTCAGTCAAAGTTGGGACAATTCTTAGGGCAAAGGGCCACCAGGAGTCATCCAGGCACTAGTGGTGGGGCACAGAATGAGGATCTCCGTCTTGTCTGAGTTGAGCTTGAGGTAGATGTTCCTCATCCAGTCAGCGACTGTCTTCATTCCATTGTGAAAGTTCTTTTTGGCTGTTGATGGTTTGTCTATGAGGCAGAGAATGAGGTGTGTGTCGTTGACGTATGAGACAATGTTGAGTCCATGGTGTCTGATGATCTCGGCGAGCGGGGTCATGAAGACATTGAAGAGGGTAGAGCTCACGGAGGAGCTGTTGGGAACTTTGCATCTGTTTTCCGTCAGCTTCGAGGTGAAAGTTGGGAACCTGACTCTCTGGGTTGGGGTAGTGAGGAAGGAGCGGATCCCCACCAGGGCTGTGCATGGGTGCTGGCATCATGTAGTCTGGTGAACAAGGTGGTGGGGGAGACGGTATCAAATGTGGTGGAGAGGTTGAGAAGGATGAGGGCAGCTGTCTTGCCGTGGTCCAGTAGGGTGCAGATGTCATCCATGGCTGCTAGGAGTGCAGTTTCGGTGATGTGGTTGCTCCTGAATACGGATTGGGAGGGGGCGAAGATGTGGTTGGCTTCGATGAAGTCAGTTAGCTGTGCATTGATCGCTTTTTTATTACCTTGGCTGGAAAAGGGAGCAGTGAGATTAGTCTGTAGTTTTTCAGCTCCGTTTTGTCTGCGGAGGGTTTCTTCAGCAGGGGGTTTACCTCCATGTGTTTCCAAGGTGGCGGTCTCGATGGAGGGGTTGATGGTATGGCATAGTTCAGGTGTGAGGATGGCACTGACTTGATTAAAGATGAGGTGGGGGCATGGGTCCGAGGGTGCCTCAGAGTGGGTGGTATTCATGAGCTTCAGGGTGACTTCTGGGGTGAGGAAGGTCCAGAGCTTCATGATCGGTTGGTGTTTGGTGTCCGTGGTTGTGCTGGTGGGCGTGGTTGCGTTTATTTGCCTGTGAATCCTTGATAGATGTCCTGAATATTCCAGTGGAAGAAGTCGGCGAGGCTGTCGCAAAGTCTTGGGAGATTGGGATGTCTGTGGTATCCGTGCTGTGGTTTGTGAATTCCTTGACTATGGTGAAAAGTTCCTTGCTGTTGTGCGCTTTGATGTTGATTCCCTCCTGAATGGCAGATTTTCTAGTCGATCTGATGAGCCAGTGGTGTGATGACATCTTTGAAGGCTTTGTTGTCTGACGAGCGTTTACTACATCTCCACTTTCTCTTGAGGCATCTGCATGCGCTCTTGGATTCTTGGATGTTGGGGGAGAACCAGCTGGGCCTCCTGTGTTGTTGGTTGCTAGGGGGTTTCATTAGAGGGGGCTAGGGTGTTGGCGCAGCCAGTGATCCATTGGCGGAGGTTGTGGGCTGAGGCTTTGGCATATGAGGTGTCAGGTGGTGGGGAGTGGTGGAGCGCGGCAGTGAGGTGGGCTTTGGTGAACTTGGCCCAGTTCCTGTAAGGGGGCAGTGGGTATGGTGCTGTTCAACCGTCTTGGTGAAGGAGAAATGGACGAGGTGGGGATCCGTCCAGTGGAGTTCGGAGGTGTGTGAGAAGGAGATGTGGTTTCGAGGGAGAAGACAGGGTCGAGGGTATGTCATGCTGAGTGCGTGGGGAGGTTGACCAGTTGCTTGTGTCTGAGGGTGGCGAGTTTCACCTTGAGGGTAGAGGTGTTCAGATCACTGTGGTTTTCGAGGTGAAAGTTGAGGTCGCCTAGGAGTATGTAGTCCGTTGAGGTCAGTGCATGAGGACCGATGAAGTTGGCCAGTGCTTTGCTGAAGGATGGACGGGATCCTGTTGGTGAGGATGCTACTGAGGGTGGTGTTTGGATTAGTCTGGATCTGAAAGAGAAGGTGTTTGGCGACGTGAGTCTGGACATCGATGCTGGCCGTGAGGCGGAGTGAGTATTTGTGAATGATGATGACACCTCCTCCTAGTCGGTTGACGCGGCCTTGGTGTATGATTTTGTAGCCGTCTGGTATGGCAGTGGCAGTTTCCGGTGCTAAGGAGGTGGATATCCTGGTCTCCATGAAAAAGGTTACGTCAGGGGCGATGGAGTCGAGGAGGTGCCAAATTTCTATGCATGCTTGATGAGGGAGCAGGTGTTGAGTAGTATATATTTGAGGTGTCTGGGAGGTTCAGCCGAGGGTGAGCTTATTGTGTGAGGACACATGAAAGTTCAGTTCCAGCAGGAGAACGGGCTTTGGGTGTCCTTGGGTGAGGTGCAGTGGCAGGCCGTGGAGCCTCTGGTGTTGAGGGCATGCAGGCTATTGGCGCTGTATTGGTAGATAGTGTGGGAACCAGGGTTCGTGGCACTGGGTGCAGTCCAGGAATGGATGGGTGAGGATGGGCTTGCCTTTGGCGCACCTTCAGTGTGGCAGCAACATACCCGCTGCGTGTAACCGCCATTAAGAAGGGAAGAGAGATGGGAGGAGTCACTCAGCTAGGAGGTGAGAGGGCAGGAAAACAGAGCGCTGGGAGGTGGTGGTGGGGCCACCGGGGTAGCAGCAGCAGGGGAGGCACAGGGATCAGAGAAAAGGGTGGAAAAAATGATGCAAAAAGGCAAAAAAGAGTAAAAAGACAGAAAGGCAAAAGAGCAAAAAGGCAGAAAAAGTGCATAGAAAAGGCAGAAGGCAACCAAAAGGCACCAGCGATGAAGTGTAGGCGAGAGCCTGCAGGTGAAGGAGGGCCTTGAACACACCGAGCCAGGCAGGCTCAGAGGGTGAAGGGCAGCAGCAGCAACAGGTGGAGCTCCGGGAGGGAGCGATGCTCATGCTGACTAGAGGTCAGTGAAGTCACCCCTTCACCGTGCAGTAGCTGATATAAAAAAGAGGAGGGAAATGGGAGGGGTCGCACAGCTGTGAGGCAGGAGGCAGGAAAACACAGCACTGTGGAAGGTGGCAGGGCTGCAGTGGCAGCAGTGACAGAGGAGGCATGGAGATCAGAGGAAAGGAGGAAAAAATGAGGCAAAAGGGCAACAAATAATAAAAAGACAGAAAGAAAGGCAAAAGAGCAAAAAGGCAGAAAAAGGTCACAGAAAACGCAGAACGCAGCAGATAGAGAGAGACAGAGGCAACCACTAAGCCACCAGGGATGAGGCTCAGGCAGGCCAGTGAAGTCTTCATGATTCATTAAGTTGGATGGTCACCTGTAGGCGGCTGGCCTGGCTTGTAGTGGGTACCAAGGGGTACTTACACTCTGTACCAGGACCAGTTATCCCTTATTAGTGGAGAAGAGGTGTTTCTAGCAGCTTAGGCTGATAGAAGGTAGCTATGGAGAGCAGCTTAGGCTGAACTAGGAGACATGCAAAGCTCCTACTATACCACTGGTGTCATATGCACAATATCATAAGAAAACACAATACACAGATATACTAAAAATAAAGGTACTTTATTTTTATGACAATATGCCAAAAGTATCTCAGTGAGTACCCTCAGTATGAGGATAGCAAATATACACAAGATATATGTACACAATACCAAAAATATGCAGTAATAGCAAAAGGAAGTAATGCAAGCAGTGTACAGTCACAATAGATTGCAATGAGAGTACATAGGTATAGGGGCAACACAAACCATATACTCCAAAAGTGGAATGCGAACCACGAATGGACCCCAAACCTATGTGAGCTTGTAGAGGGTCGCTGGGACTGTAAGAAAACAGGGAGGGTTAGAAAAATAGCCCACCCCAAGACCCTGAAAAGTAGGTGTAAAGTGCACCTATATTCCCCAGAGAGCACAGAAGTCGTGATAGGGGAATTCTGCATGGAAGACCAACACCAGCAATGCAACAAAGGTGGATTTCCAGACGAGAGTACCTGTGGAACAAGGGGACCAAGTCCAAGTGTCGCGACAAAGTGGAAATTGGGCAGATGCCCAGGAAATGCCAGCTGAGGATGCAAAGAAGCTGTCACTGGATGGTAGAAGCTGTGGATTCTGCAAGAACGAAGAGGACTAGGAACTTCCCCTTTGGAGGATGGATGTCCCACGTCATGAAGAAGCTTGCAGAGGTGATTCCATGCAGAAAGACCGAAAACAAGCCTTGCTAGCTGCAAGGGTTGCGGTTAGGGTTTTTGGATGCTGCTGTGGCCCAGTAGGGATTAGGATGTTGCCACTTGCGTGAGGAGACAGAGGGGGCGACCAGAAAGATAGGGAGACCTCACAGAAGCAGGCAGCACCCGCAGAAGTGCCGGAACAGGCACTACGAAGAAGAGTGAACCGGAGCTGACCTAAAGTCACAAAAGAAGATCCCACGACGGCGGAGGACAACTCAGGAGGTTGTGCACTGCAGGTTAGAGTGTCGGGGGCCCAGGCTTGGCCTTGCACAAAGGAAATCCTGGAAGAGTGCACAGGAGCCGGAGCAGCTGCAAATCACGCGGTACCCAGCAATGCAGTCTAGCTTGGGGAGGCAAGGACTTACCTCCACCAAACTTGGACTGAAGAGTCACTGGACTGTGGGAGTCACTTGGACAGAGTTGCTGAGTTCCAGGGACCACGCTCGTCGTGCTGAGAGGGGACCCAGAGGACCAGTGATGCAGTTCTTTTGGTGCCTGCGGTTGCAGGGGGAGGATTCCATCGTCCCACGGGAGATTTCTTCGGAGCTTCTAGTGCAGAGAGGAGGTAGACTACCCCCACAGCATGCACCACCAGGAAAACAGTCGAGAAGGTGGCAGGATCAGCGATACAAGGTTGCAGTAGTCGTCTTTGCTACTTTGTTGAGGTTTTGCAGGCTTCCTGAGCAGTCAGCGGTCAAGTCCTTTGCAGAAGGTGAAGAGAGAGATGCAGAGGAACTCTGATGAGCTCTTGCATTCGTTATCTAAAGAATTCCCCAAAGCAGAGACCCTAAATAGCCAGAAAAGGAGGTTTGGCTACTTAGGAAGGAGGATAGGCTAGCAACACAGGTAAGAGCCTATCAGAAGGGGTCTCTGATGTCACCTGCTTGCACTGGCGACTCAGAGCAGTCCAGTGTGCCAGCAGCACCTCTGTTTCCAAGATGGCAGAGGTCTGGAGCACATTGGAGGAGCTCTGGGCACCTCCCCTGGGAGGTGCAGGTCAGGGGAGTGGTCACTCCCCTTTCCTTTGTCCAGTTTCGCGCCAGAGCAGAGCTGGGGGTTCCCTGAACCAGTGTAGACTGGCTTATGCAGAGATGGGCACCATCTGTGCCCATCAAAGCATTTCCAGAGGCTGGGGAGGCTACTCCTCCCCAGCCCTGACACCTTTTTCCAAAGGGAGAGGGTGTAACACCCTCTCTCTGAGGAAGTCCTTTGTTCTGCCTTCCTGGGCCAAGCCTGGCTAGACCCCAGGAGGGCAGAAACCTGTCTGAGGGGTTGGCAGCAGCAGCAGCTGCAGTGAAACCCCGGGAAAAGTAGTTTGGCAGTACCCGGGTCTGTGCTAGAGACTCGGGGGATCATGACAATTCCATGATCTTAGACATGTTACATGGCCATGTTCGGAGTTACCATTGTGACGCTATACATAGGTAGTGACCTATGTATAGTGCACGCGTGTAATGGTGTCCCCGCACTCACAAAGTCCAGGGAATTTGCCCTGAACGATGTGGGGGCACATTGGCTAGTGCCTGGGTGCCCACACACTAAGTAACTTAGCACCCAACCTTTACCAGGTAAAGGTTAGACATATAGGTGACTTATAAGTTACTTAAGTGCAGTGGTAAATGTCTGTGAAATAACGTGAACGTTATTTCACTCAGGCTGCAGTGGCAGGCCTGTGTAAGAATTGTCAGAGCTCCCTATGGGTGGCAAAATAAATGCTGCAGCCCATAGGGATCTCCTGGAACCCCAATACCCTGGGTACCTCAGTACCATATACTAGGGAATTATAAGGGTGTTCCAGTATGCCAATGTGAATTGGTGAAATTGGTCACTAGCCTGTTAGTGACAATTTGGAAAGCAAAGAGAGAGCATAACCACTGAGGTTCTGGTTAGCAGAGCCTCAGTGAGACAGTTAGTCATCACACAGGGAACACATACAGGGCACACTTATGAGCACTGGGGCCCTGGCTGGCAGGGTCCCAGTGACACATACAACTAAAACAACATATATACAGTGAAATATGGGGGTAACATGCCAGGCAAGATGGTACTTTCCTACATCACCTTTTTCTGGCTTCAGTTGAGAACAGCATCAGGACAGTGCAGAACACAGGCTGCACATAGGACGAATTAGTAGTTCTTCAGAATTAGTTTGCCTCATTAGTAGTGAACCACATAGCAGAGTAAGGCAATTAAGACTATGATGAGAAAACTCACCTGGGAACTTAAAGAATAGGAGGGTGATAGTAGTCTTAAGCAGACTCTGAGAGTTCTGAGCAGCATCGAATCAGGGGAGTAGACAAACTGAAGACTGACCCCAAGTTCAAAGTTTCTCACTAATTAAGATAGGCACAATCCATTCTTTGGTCCTTCAGGTGGGTGCATTTTGGACGTGAAATTGAGCATCCAATGGCTGCTGATGATACCACCTAATTTACTATTCCAGATATTCTCAGAAAAAATGGATTGCCATCTGTATGTTTTCATACCTTTCTGACAAAATATTACATTTTTTAGTTATTTGTTACTTGAGAGATTTCTCTCATGGCACAATAAACGAAACTAATACTTTTCACATGAGAACTATACATTTCCTGCCTTGTTCGACAACTAGAACAAATAAAGCAACATTGTAAATCCTAAAACATGTTTCTTGCCTTCAATACAATTGGGGCCCGATTCACAAAGGTAAACTTAGACCAAGGCCCATATTTCTGAAATGTTTGCACTGTCTTAGTGTCTTTTTTTTATGCTAAAGCGGCGCAAACCTAACTCCATATTTATATTTTGACGCTAGACCCATCTAGCGTTAAAAGTTAGGAGTTAGCATAATTTTTAGGGCGCGCCAATCCACCTTGCATCTAATTGCAACAATGAGATGCAAGGTAGGAGTTCCCTTCCTTTAAAGGACGCTAGCCCTTTATCCCAATATTTATATACTGATGCAAAAACGACACATACCAAGGAGGCAGACCTCTGATTAGCATCAAAATGTGACGCCTGGTCAGACCAGGCGTTAAAAAGAGGCCCACACACCACCATTCAAGGAAAAGACACAGAAGGAACATTTGAAACCTCCCGGAGAATATGGAAGTGGTACTGCTCCAGTATGGCACACGCTGCAGATATCAACGAAGACAGCAGGTATCTCCACCGCAGCAACCCCAAACACCACCACAGCAGCCACACAGGCAGCACAGAAGGCGGGAGGGGATCTTCAGACAGCGCACAAGCATCCTTGGCCTCAGGGAAAAAGATGTGATCATGATGTACCGACTGAACCGGAAGTCCATTTTACGCCTGCTGCACCACATTGCACCACACATCACAGCAAGGGTGCAAACTCCTACTACGATTCCACCCATGATCAAACTCTTTGCTGTCCTCCATATGCTGGTGTCTGGATCTTTTCAGATAACATGTGCACAAGTGGCTGATATGTCCCAGCCATCCTTCTCAGTCCTCCTACCTAAGATCCTGGATGCTATCATAAGCCTCACACCCCACCACATCTGCTTCCCAAACACACAGCATCTGCAGCAGGAGACTAAGCAAGGTTACTACCAAATTGCTAAGTTCCCACATGTGCTGGGTGCAATGGACTGCACCCATGTGCAACTGGTGTCACCTGCAACGGAACAACCACAAGCACACACATTCAGTCAATGTGTAGGCCATTGTGGACCACGGCGGGCTCTTCACCTACATCACAGCAAAATATCCCAGCAGCGTCCATGATGCAGACATATTCCGCCATTGCACTATCAATGAGCGGTTCCAGGATGGGAAATATGGCAATGGTCTACTCATAGGTAAACCTCCATACCAATCATTACACTCACAAAGACTAACCATCTAGGACAAATAAGATAAACACCACACTCAATACACATGGGCAGGGCTACATAGATGTAAAGGCAACAACACATATGCAACATGCCACAGCATTCATTGCACTTCACAAACACATACACCCACATGTACATACCATAGCCACACCCTTACTGGCACACCACATGTGGACAGGTGGAGCCAAGTCCTCTTTGCATACAGAAGCTGCTCACAAACCACTACAAGTGTCCACAGGTTGACAACTAAATACAGATCACACACACAATGCACCAAACAAAGAATAGCCCAGCCATGTTAATGGCAAAGGCCATGGCCATTTAAAGAAAGTCACACATAGGCACAGTCCCACGTAAATCATGGTGTGCAAGCCTCTGCCATAACCTAAATTAAATGCCACCCATTTAATTTACCATTACCAACTGCATATCATCTACACATACCTGTTGTGTGCACATACACCTGTCTGCTGCATTGTGTCACACACATACGAATACAAAATAACCTGCCAATAAAGACCATACGGATGAATAATGAGAAAAGGAGTAGCACCGACTACAGTGTCACCTGACATGCACCCCTAGTGTCCCCCTAACACCACCATGTCTGTTGCGAATACCAGAAACAGTACCACTTGGTGCAGAGTTTGTGAAAAAAGTGTAAAAATTATGGTTGGCATAGTAGGACTTGGTAGGAGTATAGAGGACATACCTGACCTTACATGCACCGTACTAAGGGACCCATGTGAAAAATAGCTGTGCCCCCTCCCAAAGCCTGCACTGTGCATGTGTAGAAAGTGTCTGTGCGAAATCATGTTTTGGAAGTTAGGAGATACTACTGTACTTGACAGCTGGCACAACCATCATCTGCCACAAAGGGTCACTAAGTGTCGCACTGAATGCATAGTGCCACGTGATAACATGGAGGGCACAGTCTTGCTTTGTAGGGCTACTATGGTGTCTCAACATCTGACTCCATTGTGGTGCAATCAGGTGGTAGGTTTCATCTAACTATAGAACAGCGCTTCAAATATGGACTACACAACACATTTTTGCTAAATTATAATCATCATTTTGGAATCAGTATGAATATTCTCAGGTCCTTGAGCCACTACCAAAGATTGTCATGTCCATCAACACAGTCCAATTAAACCATTTCACAAGAACAGGAACCTACACTAAACCACAAGCAAGTCTGAGACACCACTCCAACTACAATTAACAACTGCCATGATATGTTCCAAACCACTATCAAGCATTACCAACACATCTTCTCTCTTTCCTTTGCAGCTGATCTAGGTACTGCATACAGCCATGGACTATGGCTCCATTTGTCAATCTCACAATAGTGGAAGAGTGTGCCTACTACGAAGGGCACAGAAGAACACGCAATGTGGTGGAGAGGACATTTGGGCTCCTGAGATCAAGGTTCAGGTGCCTGGCCCTGACAGCAGGAAGACTCTTGTATGCTCTATCACTCATATGCAAAATCTTACTGGCATGTGCAAACCTCCACAACATCTGGGTCAGAACAAACATCAAAATCACAAAATAAAATGATGGATGGAGTGTTGAAATTTTTCAAACATTCACCCCCGTCACAAATCTGGGTTTAATTCATTGTTATTTTGCTTGCCACGTCACTCCAGTTTGGACCCAGCTATATGCAAATCAGTCTTGACCCTACTCCCAATGGGAGCAGTCCTGCCCGAACTGCCAAGCCAGGTCCTCCCTGGACAGGATTCAAGCATCCTGGGACCGGTTTCAGGGTATCACCCTTCATCAGCCAGTCTAGCTTGAATCCAGTGGCGCAGCAAGCAAGGGACCCATGTCTGGGCATACCCTAGCCACTTAGGGCGCACAAAGCAAAATCACAAAATAAAATGATGGACAGAGTGTTGAAACTTTTCAAACACTCACCGCCAGTCACAGATCTGGGTTTAATCCATCGTTATTTTGCTTGCCACGTCACCCCAGTTTGGACCCAGCTATAGGCAAATCAGTCTTGGCCCTGCTCCCAATGGGTGCAGTCCAGCCCGAACTTCCAAGCCAGGTCCTCCCTGGACAGGATTCAAAGATCCTGGGACTGGTTTCAGGGTATCACCCTTCATCAGCCAGACTAGCTTGAATCCAGTGTTGCAGCAATCAGTACAAATGTCCCCAGGGATTACCAGGTTGATGTCCCCAACGAGGAATAGGATGATGATGGAGCAGATAATTTAGGGGGAACAACAGAACACTGCTGCAGGAGTTCGCAGGAGACTCCACATACATAGTGACTGGACTAAAACATCACATTGTAAATAGCACAAATAAAATACTTTGCACCTGATTCTCCTTGGTCTAGTCATTCTCCACTATATATACACTGGAATGTGACTCAAACCTCAGGGAGCAGGTAATAAACAGAATAGTTACAAGAAAGGTAGCAACATTGTTTGTGATGTAAGAGAGTCTACTGCCTCCATCTCACATATCAGTGACATGCAATTCACGGGGATGTGACTCCTGAAGGCCTAGATCTATGTAGCACTACATATATTGTGCCGTCAAGTGGACAAGGTGCAAAATTCCTAGTCCATTCCCCACAATAACACCATGCCTAATATGATGAATGCAAGGGGGGCACACATAAGGTAGGGGCTGTCAACAAATGGATTTTAAGTAATGTTGGAACTGAACACTGTCACAACTCAGGGTGATTGCTGCTTTGCCTGCACGGTACATGTGTGACAAGGGGGGGACATCATAGGTAACTGTGGTCCTTCAGTTATTGTCCAGGGATTATAACCAATGTCAGATGCTGAGCCTGCACAGTGTATACATGGGATTGTGTCCTGGCACTGCCATTGGGGACAACCCTAACACACGGCGGACTGCACCTCACAAATGGCCCCTACACGATGGCTGTGGAGTGCGCAATAGGTTGCCAGACAAATTAAGCAGCTATGGGTGCAGAATCACTATCCAAAGGCATGACCCATTGTCAGGATCTAAGAATTTAATAGGACAATGCAACATCAAATAATAGTCTAGGTGAAATGTAGCCAGAGTGTGTTGCACTCCCTATGTGCATAAAATGCACAGTTGTCACACAAATCTGCTGTATTGACACATGCCTACAGCAAATCCAGATAAATATGTGAAGACTGATGTACGGTGTATGTCCTAGGTAGCAACAGGTTTGCCAGTATCAACAATGCTTGACATGTGTCAGCATGTTTACCTAGTATGCTCTGTATAACAACATCACACATCACATAGCAATACACACCACTCATTGCCACTCACATGACAGGACAAGTGCATGGTAGCAATAGTAACAAATTATTCTATACATGTTTTGGGCTCCAACATCACAATCAGGTGTGGAATGTGCTACTATGTTCAGCATTGTTCAATAATGTCAGAGACCCAACATCAAACCGAGTGGTAGTAGACCTAGCCATATATGTTGCATTTCGCTAATGAAAAGCACAGCACTGAGATGATTTCACACCTCAACATCATTTAGTCATGGTAAGAATTACATAGGTTGTGGCATGATGGAAGAAATACATACCCATGTTCAACAGAAGATGTGCATGGACAGCTTAAAGATACCCCCAGATACTTGCAAATACAACATGGGACGTCACTTGGAGACAACACAGGTGCAGTGGCAGGTGTAATGTCATGTGTGTGTGGCACTCATTATATCTCACAAATACTGCCAATGGAACAGCACTCATTACATCTCACAAATACCGCCAATGGAACAGTAACTATCAAGTAGCCAGTAGTAGAAGATGTCATCTACAAATCACACAAGTCACATGTTGCATCCTGTCCATGTATGACCAGACAATGTTGCTATAGAAGATGTGTACAAAGTGCAAGCAGCCTAAAGAATGAGAGTAATGTAGGAGGCAATACATACCTTACCAGTAATGCAGGAAAACATGGAGAAGAAACACACATAGACCAATGCTGAGTGTGCAACACATCAATGTCTACATGTCAACATTTAACATACGTACAGAGAGGGTGGCCAGGTCAGTACATAAACCAATCATGTTGGCCACTAGCATACCCTGGTATTAGCCTTTTGCATGCCACTATGACAGCAGGCAGTGACAGACAATACCATCTGTACCATGGCACATGGTTCCCAAAATTGAAGCCACATCAGATATACAACCCCCTAAACAAGCTGCCCATGGCAACAACTAAGGACATCAAATAATGAGACATGTCCTATACGTGCAAGCACCCAGTCATCATTATCATCATCATCAACTTTATTCAGCTAATACAAAATAGCATTAAAAGCACATAAATGTAAATACATTATCCACATACTCATATCCTAATTCATAATACAGACACTAGCTAACCATAATTAAAAAAACATAGATATCTAATATACAATAACATTAACGCTGACCCCCCAAATTCACAGTAACAATTATCATAAAAGGAATAATAAAAAGCTAGTTTATTGCACTTATCCAGTTTCTCCGGAGATAAAAACAAGACTTTTCCTAACTTGTATGTCATTTAAAATATATAATGCCACCCTGTAATATACATGTGTATTGTTAAGTTTTAACAAAAATTCCAGTGCCACCAGATAGGTTCTTATGCTATTTTGTTTTAAAAACAGGTTTAAGATAAAAAATTCTAAGATGTTCATAAAACTTGCAAAATGACAAAGTGCAAAGTGTTTTGTTTATTTATCCTATCACAGGGGCAACTGAATGTCCATACTAGGAAATGCTACTAAATGATGGACTATACCTAGACTTAATCTTGTCAGAACGAACCGGCGCTGCATATTAGTAACACCAAGTTGGTATCCTTCTCTATTTGTCTCCAATGAAAGGGGCATATTTATGCCAGCAGTGGATTTTATGGATTCATTTGTTTTCCTACCATCAACCTTGTATTGCAAAAAAGTGTCCTTTATACATTTCTTTGATAATATCAGCACTTCCTCTGGGTCTGGTTTTATATTTATATTAAGTATAGATTTGAAAGAGGAATCAATAAAGGCAAGCCATGGAATAATCATAGCATTATGCAGGTTTACACAATCTAGAATAATTTGCTTAGTGAAAACAGTTTCCTCCTTGGACCAAATACTACGCCATAGGAGCAAAGGGCTCACCCACAGCACGTCCGCCAAACATTGGAGGCCCACCTCTTGATGTACTATCCATTTAGATGCTGAAGTAGGTAAACATAGCAGACGTTTTAAAAAACGGTTTTCCTCTAATTGTATCGTATACACCCATATGCTGGCTCCATACACTACCGTGGATAATGCTCTAGCCCTGTAGATGTTTATCATAGTAGAAATGGGACGACTCCCTAATTTGCATGCAACTCTAAAAATGGCACTGGCATTCCTTCTTAACTTATCCTCTCCCGAATGAATATGTTGTTCCCATTGCCCATTGCTCGAGAACAATACACACAAGTAATTAAAATAATTTGCAGTAGTAATCTCCGTATTATGGATATAAAAACTCCTGCATTTCTTTACCCTTTGGCCACAGGTCATAATAAAAGTTTTAGATTTGTTGATCACCATACCCTTTGAGGTCATGAACTGTTCTAGACCATCCAATAGTTTTTGAAGCCACAATGGGGTCCTGGAAATAAGGACAACACCCTCAACATAGAGTAATGCGGGATACGGGACACCCTGCCACAGGGGGGGGAGTTCACCTGAATTTCCTGCAGGAACTTAGCCACCTCATTAATATATAGAGAAAACAGTAATGGGGCCAGTACACAGCCTTGGCGAATACCTCTTCCAATATTAAAAGGGGTAGTGCACTCTCCTAATTGGCCAAAGCGGAATTTGAATGCTAAATCTGCATAAAGGTGGGCAATGAAGTCAATGATGTACCTTGGGGCACCCATAACCAATAGAGTGGTCCAAAGAAGGGCTTGCTCAACTAGATCGAAGGCACTACTAAGATCTGCAAAGCAGAGGTAGAGATCCCCTTTTTTGGCGTTTGGATACTTCCCTATGATCAGATCTAAGTGAAGACATTGCTCTACAGTGCCCAGTCCTGTCCTAAATCCAAACTGGACGGGTGAAAGAATATTATTATCCAATGCCCAGTCATTAGGTCTTGCCAAAATTATCCTGCTAAAACTTTTCATGGATGAATCCAGCAATGATATTGGGCTATAGTTTTTGGAATCAGCTTTGTCACCTTTCTTGTATATAGGTATAATAATGGACGTAGTCCAGGACATCAGGATTTCGCCAGTCATGGTTATATTAAACAGCCTAGTCAGAATAGGTACCCAAAAAACACTGTGATATTTAAAAATATCTACTGGTGCCCCATCTGGGCCTGGGGCCTTATCCCGGCACTAACTGAGATAGCTGATAAAACCTCATCTACGCTAATATGTAAATGGTTGGGATACCCCAGCTCCAGTTGTCTAGGTATGTCTGCTGTCCCACTCCTTTTCTTGAAGACCTCCGAGAAGCACCCATTTCTCTGTACATGAGAGGGGAAGGCTAACATCAAGTACCTCAGAGGAAAAGTTTATATCCTGGTCCGTTTGATCACAATTGTGCATGTGTCTGTCTGCTAGGGAGTGAGCATAGTTCTGCTGAGTAGCAATCATGAAGAGTCTAGATCCCTGCTCAATAACCCACACACCAATGCCCTGGCTACATAAACATATGACATTGTATGGGGCCTGATGCATGTGCCCCTTCACATTCAACCATGGGTTTGTGTTGCCATACAAACTCACACAGTTGTGATGATGAGTAGGCTGGCATCTCTGCCAGACTACAACAATGCTACACAGTGGTATGCCATTGTATGTGACAGTCACAACAAACATGATGTGGACAGATGTGAGTGCCTATTTGGAGGCATGCACACATATACCAAATATCTCAGCACACATGTACCACTATAATGGCTCAGGTATGGTAATGTGGATGGATTCTGAACAAAAGGGAACCTAGCACAAAAATAAGGGATATGTATCACAAGATCAGTGACTGTAAGAAATGCCCTTCACATGTGTTCTGACACACAGAACCATAGGTGGCACGGATGCCACTACACAAACTTTTGTCAAATGTCAACATGTGTCCATGCAGGAAGATAGTAATGTGAGGTTTCAAATCCCCTGAACACACCACTGTGGTCATATGTTACAGAAATGACACTACACATGTCTTTACACACACAGCATATACCAACCTTCAGTAACACATGTGTACATAGCATCTCCTACAACTAAAATGCATGGGGAACCATATTTCACATGTGTAGCAGAGCATCATGAAGTATAATCCAACAACATACCACAGAGTGGACACACATGCACATGCAAATTGACAGGGGTAGAGTGATGTAAACCCAGTCCTAGTCCACTGCATACTCTGAGTTCATTTTGTCATGGTTGTTACATGGCTTACCATGTGTTGGACATAGGCCATCATGTATATTGTGTTGTGGTATGTGTACATTTGCATGTCAGACATAACAATGTAGTCCTCCCACAAACTATTATTCAAGCACATATGTACACACAAGGCACACATGTGTCAACATGTATGTGGACACAGTGCAGCTACAAATGCACATATACACAAGGTATGAGTAATCACATGAGGCAGACTCATAGACAAACCTATGGATTCAACATACCAATGTCACCGTTATGACATGACTGGATAGTTACGCACATGTAGCCTAAGCACACATACAACATTGTAACACAGCCCATGGGACATGGTAAGTGAATCAGGGTGCACTCAAGGCCTACAATGCAAAATTCCACACAATTTCATCATGCATAAAAATAAATGACGCATCAAATCCACACTCTGCAACGTCAGTAAAATGACACCTGGGCCCTGAGCGTCAATCACACGTTCCCATGCCTTTTAACGCACCACGATGAAAAATCAACGCATGACCGTCATGCATCAAAAATGTTCATGCATACGAATGTACCAAACAATTCTCCTAAGCCAAAAGACGCCTACCTCTGAACGTCTGTCGCACGTCCACACACAATTTCATGCTATATGGGAAAAAGATGACACATGACTGTAATGTGTTAAAAAAAACTACGCATGACTGGAAACATGACACACAGGCCCAGGAAGTGATGAAACAAGACATTCTGCCTGCAAACATGGTACAGTGAGTCCACTTTCACTTTCACTTCACAGTCTTATTGTATGTGCCTGTGTGAGGGTGTGTGGAGCTGGTGCGGTAGGGATTTGGAGTGTTTGGAGTGTATTGAGTGTTTAGAAGCTGTGTCCTGTAGTTGTTGTGTTTTATTTGTCTTTAAACCTGTCTTTTTTATTGTAAGTGTCCTGTTTCTGTATGTGTATTGTGGGGTGTTTGCCTGGGGTAGTGTAGTTGTTGGGGTAATTGGGGTAGTTGTATTAGTTGTTTGGAATTTCATTTTTTTGGGTGAGCTGCATTTGCAGTCCAGTATGTCTGGGAAAGGGAGGATGGCGATGATGGCGGCCAATGAGCTGGGGGTTTTATATGGCTGGCACAGCACTACCTCACCATGATGCTGGTACTGGTGGCTGTGTCATTCAAAGCTACCCCACAGAGGCAAGGAAGCTGCAGTGGGGCAAGACAAGAGTCTTTGCGACAGGATGGAACAACAAACAACTGAAGAACCGCTGGGCATACCTCATTACAAGGGAGCAAGATCTGCTGGATCATCTGGGCATTGAGATTGGTGGAGCAGTTGGTAAGTATCCCATTTCCATGCAAAGTCCATTTTTTGCATGTGCATGACAGTTGCAGATATGGTTGAGTGCTGCTTGTAATGGTTATGGATCTGGACATCTCGTTTTCTACCTGTATGAAGAGCCCCAGTGCCACCTTAGGCCTGCAATTCAAATGTACAATAATGAAGCAGAGGCAGAGCAGATGTACCATTGTCCCTGCGCAGCCATTACAAAGTGTTGTAATGCATGCATAGGGAAACTTTTTATTGAGCAGCACAAAAAGAGGTTCCGCACTGAGAAGGCATCTGGGGAATGGCGCACGTTTGCACATGGTGGACCTCCACAGCAGCCACACAAAGACACTGTAGCAAAAACATCAGGGGTGCAGGAGGCCACAGCCGGTCCAAAGCCCTCCATGTCAGCTGCACCAGTCAGGAGATAGCCACCAGTTCAGCCACCTGCTGCAGTTGTTGCTAGCCAATTTGAATTTGATATGAGATGGGACATGGCTACGATTTTAGCCAGACTTGAAAAATTGGAGGAGAGGGCTGATAAACAGAGGGTGTTGCAACACATCAAAAAGAAACTGAAGAAAACAAAGAAATGAACTTATAGTGTTCTCCAACTTCCCAGTTCCTTCCCCTCCCTTTTACTGTTTTACATAGTTTTAGATTGCGTTTTAGATGGGTAGTATTAGGTTAGTGTAGTGTTGGTATAGGGTAGGTTAAGTTTAGCGGAGGGTGGGTTTTTCTACATTTTTTTATTGTTGGGGTTGGGGGGTTCATGTTGGGGTATTTGTGTATAAAAATAAAACCAATATATATATATAGAAAAAAATAACAAATAGCAAACAAATATATATTTGTTTAGGCCATATGTTAGGTTAGTACATGTGTAGTTATAGTTTATGTAGTCCTACTTGTACCTTGTCTCTTAAGAGCGCTGGGGTACCAATGTTTAGAGTATGGTGTTACATGTGTAAGATAATTTTGGAATAGGTTAGATCGGTGTAGTTCTTAGTTAAGCTTAGTTAGTATAGTTTAGTTTAGCATAGGGTGGGTTTTAGGTTAGTTGTAGGTATACGGTTTTTAAATTAAATCCTGTTTTTCTTAGCCTAATCATTTATTTTAAAAAGTACGTTGATTGAGTGACTGGGGGTTTCTCATGAGTGCACTGGCCAAGTTGGGGGAATGGCCTAGGGTATGCTTACTGTCTTGATTTCCCAGGTTTACCATGTGCATCTCCTGTGACCAAAGAGCTGTCAGAATGGCTGCTACATATTGTCTACTAGTGCATACATTTGCCATCCAGTGTTCGAGACATTCACAATGTGTATGTATACTTTACCTTGGACATTTAAATATGGTACTTCACCTGTCATTGGTGGGGTCCTGCAATTTCATTGTTGGCAAGTGTGCCACATCTGACAGCAGGCAAATTCGGAACTGTATCCTGCAACACTGACAGGTGACCATCAATGATAAGGCGAGCTTCTCCTGTAGCACACAAATAAGTTGTACTGGCACTCTCATCTGGGTAAATTACCACTGAATTGGTTCCCAAGCCTTACATGCTGTATGTCTACTTCAAAGGATATAGGATATAAGTTCAAAATATATATAGAATACTCAGTAAATTGGTTGTAGCCGACAACACTGTCATTCACCTTTCTCATGTTAGGATCCTAGTGTGTGGCTTTGTGTCCGACAGTCATGCATTCATGTACTGTTATTCGGTACACATTGACATGGATTGACACAACGCTATCTTTTAGCTGAGTAGATGAATCACAGTAAACTTAGAAATGCTACATGTGTACAAGGTGCTTTATTTACAGGTGCAATTGTATTTGTGCCTTCCATACAATGTTCATTTCACAGACTTCATGAGTGAATGTTAGGCTTATGTAGCACAACCGGAGTCCAGGGTTGAAGGACATTTCTTGAGACATGGTTAGGAGCAGTGTGCATTAGTGAGGAGATAAAAAAATGCCAATTGCTATTAAAGAGACAATGACAGCACATAGCAGACAAATTAACAGTGGTTAGGTGAAGAGAAGAGGGCACATTTCCTACTGTCACAACACTGCCATGATCTTAAGCCCAGAACTAAGGAGAAACTGTCTACGTGGCACAGACTGATGCTACCGGGTGCTTTTCCTTGTGAATGTTATTCGTTCCCCATCTTCATCCTCTGATGTGTGTGGTGCCTTCTGTGCCATGGCTGATGCTGTTGTAGAGGTACAGGGGGCCACACACTCATCAGGGGATAGAGATGTGGAGTCAAAGGTCCCGGCAGATGCTATTTGTGGCAACATACAAGGCATCACTGCAGCAAGGAGGAACTGATGATTTTTCAACACTGCAGCAACATCACGGTGGTAGGCTGCCAGGTTTTCCTTGAAGGAGGCCACTTCCTGCTGTATGGACTCCAGGGTATTCTGCATAGCCCCCAGCCTGTTGTCTGTCATGCTGCTGCCAATATGGGAGGCATTTGTTGTAGCCTTTGCTTCATGACAGCAGCTATGTCGGCCAGAGACTGCTGGAGTCCACGTAGCAGGAAGTGGGTGCCTCTGATGGCAGCTGAGTTGTCCTTATTTGGATTGAGGCATGTCTGCACTCTCTCTTGGCTGCCTGCCATGGTCTCCATCCACACCCGTACCTGCTTGGCCAGCTCCCACTGGACTCCTACCACTGTCCTCTGAAAGCTGATCTCTGGGTCCTCGGAATCGAGGACTGTGTGTGTACTGGCTGGTGGCGTGTGTTGATAGCTGGGTGGTTCATGCGGAGAACCCGCAATGCTATCTGTCCTCCCTGCAACTGGAGGAGGTGACTGGAGTAATCCTAGGACATCCTGGAGAGTCTGTTCATTGATGGTTGGTAGCTGGTCATCCATGTCATATGCCAACTCCAGAACAGGCAGGTCGGCAGGAGATAAGCCATCATCCTCTACAATGAGATAGTATATAATCAATATTCAATTGTATTGGCTGTTGACATGGGACATCATGTATTTGCCACTGGAGGCTCAGTGACATGTTACTGACCCAAGGTTGTGGTTGTACTTATGTGTAGCATTGTGCATCACACATGTGCCAAACTCACCAAGCATAAGTTCTAGAATGTTCAACTGAATTCTCGCGGTCAAAAGAAAAGGCTATAAACTCGCTCTCCCATTCATTCATTTGTGACAAGATAGATCCATACAGATGAAGAGTATCTGCAATTTTGAACTCTTTTCCTTTGTGTTCTTCTTACAGTACCATCTTCACTCTGATTTGACTCTTTGACTGCTTCTGTTATTGATGGGAGTTTATCTGCAACCAGTTCATGTGCAGCTGCAGGCCATTTATCTCCTTTCACAGTTCTTTTTTCAGGTACAACTGTTTTTGCTACATTTGCTGTACTGGCAGGAATCAGTTGACTTTGACTTTGCTCTCCTGCATTTTTGTCTGTACCTTTATCAGCACGCAGACTGCTTGTACTTTCACCACTTTGCACGATTTCTGCTTTAGCCACTGGTTCAGTCCTCAGCTTGCTCAAGTCAAACCCCTTCTTCATCAGCATTCACTTTTGCAGGATCAAATTCTGTGCTTTCAAGAGGACCTGGAACTTTGCGTGTGCGGTTTGCATGGACCCAATTCAGAAGACCAGGACACTTCAAAGCTGTTGTCATCACCAAGATAACTTGAAACGGTCCTTTCCACCTTGGCTCTAAACAAGTCTTCCTCAAGTGCTTCTTTACTGCAACCCAGTCACTAGCCCTCAGGGGCTGGTTGAACTGTTGCTGCTTCAACCTGATGAGACAAAGAGTGAACCAAGTCATTTGCAGGTACTGCTGGCAGCCTCATTGCACGACCCATCAGAATCTTGTGGGAAGACAGTCTTGTCTTCTGTCAGGGGTGCTATGCATGCTCACCAGGACAAGTGGCAATGCATTAGGCACAAACCTTTACCAGTCATGCTTTCAGTTCCATCCATTTGCTCCATCAATCCAGATGCCTCTGTTCTGTAACTGCAGTGCAATTCTTGCTCACTGTTCAGTGCTGCACACAACAACTTTATGATCAGACTGTTAAATTGAGTTCCTCAATCTGATTCCAAAGAAGAAGGGGATCCATACCTAGGTATTAGTTCCCGGAGCAGCAGCTAAGCTACAGTAAAACTATAATTCCTAAGTGTTGGTTATGCCTCAACCCAATGGGAGAACACACACAAAATAACCAAGTCATACTTCAATCCATTACAGGCAGGCATCTCACTGAAATCAAGTTGCATTCTGTTAAATGAACCTCATGATCCACCCATGTGGCTCAAACTAACCACTATGTGTTTTCCTACATTCATTTGATGGCATTTAACACATCTGTGACAAACCCCTTCTGCCTCCAATCTAAATCTGGGGTTGCACCATGTCTGTTTGAAAGTGCGAATCATTGCCTCTCTCCTGAGATGAACCTGACTGTGATAATACCTTGCCATCGAGTTCAACGAGCAATCTGGCAAAACACCTTTCCCTTTATTTGAGATCTAGACATCATCTTCTTCCCTTTGAACACAACCTGTTTTTATCCAACCTCTGTGTTCTTCCTCTGTTGCTTCTTCTTGCAACCTCTTAATTTCATCCCAGGTATCAAACACTGTCATCAAGAAATTTAGATTTGTCTCACTGGTGTCACTTTCATTACTCCACTCTTCATAGAAGGTGACTCAATGGAATGCACAATATCTCTCAATTTGGTCAGCATAGGCATTGTCCAACACTACATAGTCATTCAATCTTTGGTGAACTATACACTTTACCACTGCAATCTTCTCAGGTAACTGTAAAGCATTTAAAAATCATGAATCCTTTCTCCATTTCAAATGGGTTACCCCGAAGAGGTCATGAAATCTCTCTGGTGCCACAACTGCCCAAAATCATGGACAACACCAAATCTGTATAGTCTATCTGTGAATATTGTCAATTTGAGATGCTCTGATACGCAGCATGCTCTTGTAAGAGCAACCAATTTGGCTACTTGGGCAGAGAAGAATCCTTGAAGCCATGAGGCTTCGACTATTCCTGAGAGGGTGCAGACTGTATAACCTGCTCTAATCGTGCCGTCACTGTCTTTTAAACAGGAGCCGTCAACAAAGACAACTTGGTCCTTCTCCTCTAAAGGAGTATCCTGAATATCAGATCTGGGTTTGGTGCACAGGTCAGTGACATTGAGGAAGTCATGATCCATTTCATTAACACCATTTGAATCATCGACAATTACAGGCATTAATGTGGAGGAGTTTAAGAAAGCACACTATAGACATCTCTTGACCAAAACATTTGAGGATCCAAGAATCAATAGCTCATAATGGGTAAGATGGGCATTGGTCAAATATTGGGCCTTAGACCTGGTTAAAAGAACCTCAACTGAGTGTAGGACATAGACAGTTATGCGGTGTCCAATTACAATTCCTTTGCATTGGCCTATGTTTACACCAGCGGTGGCCACGGCATTCAAACAGCTGGGCAAAGCAGCAGTGACATGATCCAATGTGTTGGAAAAATATGCCACTGACTTGTTCTTCCTTGAAACTGCGTCAAAACAGAAAGAGCACCACCATCACGTTCATGGCAAAACATACAACGGTTTAGAAATTACTAAAAAATTCTAGATCCATTGGCGACAATATCTCATCATGGCCAAAAACATTCTAACATCTCTCTGTGTAACTGGGGGATTAATTTGCATATTTACTGCAACTCCCTCTCTGAACAATTTCCTCGCACCTTTCTCAATTCAGGGACTCAAATATGTCACTTTTTTCTTTCATACTGTAACTTAACGGGGAAACCTTGTGTCTATTTTCACCCAAACGGTTCAACAACGCTATGGTATCTTGTCTGCACGCTTCTCATGTACTGGACACAACCATCAGGTCATCAATTTACTGCACTAAAGCTGACTGAAATGGCATGTTGAAAGACTCTAAATTCTTTTTCAGGATCTTATTACAAATGTACGGAGATTCTGAAAACCCCTTTGGAGTATGACACCATGAATGCACACGGTTGCCAAATCGGAATGAAAAGAGGAACTGACTATCAGTGCAAGGGCACTGAGAAAAATGCCTGTGACAAATCAATAACTGAAAATCATTCTGCTTCACATGAAATCACGAAATGCTAGTATGCTACTCTTACAACCTCAACTATCCTTCCTGAAAGAGGCACATTTGGGACTTCTGCAGATCTAACAGTGGAACAAGTTGCCCCAGATGGGGAACGCCATCTACCAGGGGAGACAGCTGATAGGGCAGGAGCCCTTTAAACATTTCTTCGCGCTCCCGCTGCGCGGGGAACGCCATCTACCAGGGGAGACAGCTGATAGGGCAGGAGCCCTTTAAACATTTCTTCGCGCTCCCGCTGTGCGGGACGCGCGCGCGCGGCGCCCGGGCGAAGCCCGGGCCAAGGGCGGGCCCGTCTTGCGCCCGTCATCGCCAGGAGGAGACTGGGCTGGGCCACCCCCCTAAAATTATGGTCTTTTTATATTTAGTTCTGGTATAGAGGCCTCTGGCGCTAGTGGTGTAATTTTCTATTACCTCTTATTTTATAGGGGCTTCTTTTCCTCACAACATCATTTGTACTTGATAGTAGGCTTTGGGGCTGGGCTATTTTCTTCCTACAATTGTGGTTGAAATTACTTTACTAGGCCACCGGACAGACGACATGGGGAAGAGGAAGGCCGATGAGGTAGCAGTATCCCAATCTAGGGTTAAAAAACCCAAGAAACGCTCTGCCGGGAAAACGGAGGGATCTTCAACCACTAATTTACAGCAATTCAAAGCAATTGATTCACTGTTTGAAGAGGTTGAGGCTATATTGAGGAGTCCTTCCGTTGTTGGTCCTTCTAGACCGGATACCACTCTTTCCAAAAAGATTCCAGATCTCTTCAAGAAAAAAACCCAGTCACACAGAATAGAGGTTAAAGCTGATTTACACCCTTTTCCTCAATCCCAGGGTGTAACCCCTTTACCTCCGGAAACCTCACCACCCTTGGTGGGGATAAATGGTCATCTAGCTGAAGAAGATGCACCCCATGTGAGGTGCGCGTCCCCTCCCCCTATTACCATTCCTTGTTCAAATAGGTTTTCGGTTTTGGCCTCAAATCCTGTAAGTCCTGGATACCTACAGACCTTATGCGAAGAAGGTTCTGTTAAAAACTCTCTGGATGCAAAGATGGGCAATAACGAAGTTTCCCAGTTGGGTATTATTTCTCTGAAATTAGATGATGTTAAAAGTCTATTGGTAACTTTGATGAACAAAATTGCTGGACTTCAGGGTCAAAAGTCTGGTTGTAACTGTAGTGTGCCCTATAAGTCTGTCCCCTCGTCTGATCTTCTGATGGATTCCACAAAACCCAGTCCCCTCAGTATAGGTGACAAAATGACATCTTCCTCTACACACAACACCGTTAGGTGTATTAATGATAATTCCCCAACATGTGGCAGGAATGGTAGGTTTGTTTCTCAATCCATGTCTTCCGCATATGAGCGAATGTCACAATCAGGTGTAAATAAGGGTGGATCAATTTTTGGACGGGGAGATATAGATATTTCACGTCCAAAAACTTCTCAGTTAAATCCAGGAGGAATATCCTCGGTAGTAAGCTGCTGTGTTAGTCCCCGTCCAGCCACTAATCCTGATCATATGACACTATTGCAGACGTGCGTCCCTAATCAAAGGTCCAGAAGGAGGAGGGAAGTCGCGACTATCTATTTAACTAGCGTACCAACGCTACCTCAGGGTAACAGAGAGTCGAGTGATTCACTAATTAACAAAGTGATTCACTGGATTAGTTCACAGAGGAATTGCCTCTCTGTTATCCGGTCTGATATATGTGAGGCCCACAGACATAACCAGTTAGGGTCAGAATTTGATTACATCTCGATTCTCTTCAATGATTATAGTCTAGCTAAAGATCTCCTGGCCTTTGATGCACGGACACGCACACTATGGTGGTCATTCTGACCTCGGCGGTAAAAGGCGCCTACCGCCGGTCAGAAATCCTCCATAATCCCGCCGCGGTCGCGGAAACCCGCCACGGTCATTCTGACCCGCAGCAGCCAAACCTCCGAAAATCCGACAGCCACAACAGACCGCCAGACCAGCGGTCGGCGGAAAAGTGGAGGTGACAAAACCTCCACTGTCACGCCAACAGAAATACGCCCATGCCATTACGACCCACGAATCCACGCGGCGGTCTTTCCAACGCGGTTTTCCATTGGCGGGACACACCGCCGCGGTCAGAATACACACAAACGAACAAAACTCAGCCACATTGGCCGATTTGAATTCCACACACCTGATACACATACACACACCACTCCCACACACACAATACAATATAAAACACACACCCACATCACCCACAAACCCCTACAACCAAAAATTACGAAAGAAGGCCAGAGCGAGACACCACCATCCACAAACTAGCAGCCACAGCCACTCAACACCATCACCCACACAATATCCACACACAAAACAACACACACCACCACACTCAACACACTTAACTACACATACTCCACCCCACACATCATACACACCACCCCATGGCACCCCAAAGACACCCCCGCTTCTCAGACGAAGAACTCAGGGTCATGGTGGAGGAAATCGTTCGGGTAGAGCCCCAGCTGTTCGGCACACAGATCCAATACACCAGCATTGCCCGGAGGACGGAGCTATGGCAGAGGATTGTCGACAGGGTCAACGCTGTGGGACAGCACCCCAGAAATCGGGAAGACATCAGGAAGCGATGGAACGACCTACGGGGGAAGGTGCGTTCCATGGTATCCAGGCACAACATCGCCGTGCAGAAGACTGGCGGAGGACCCCCACCTCAACCCCCACAATTTACAACATGGGAGGAGGAAGTCTTGAACATCCTGCATCCTGACGGCCTCGCAGGAGTCGGCGGAGGAATGGATACTGGTAAGTTGAAGCTTCACTACTGCTTCCCCCCCACCTGCATGCCAAATCATACCCCAACCCTCACCCCCATCCTCGAACCCCACCCTCACCCCCACCCCCATCCTCACCCTCACCCCCACCACCATCCTCATCCCCACCACCATCCTCACCCCCACCCCCAGCACACCTATTCCCTGCCAATGTCTCACCATCACAACCCACACATCCCAAAACCTAGGCCTGCATGCGTCCACTAAGCATGGACACCCATCACCAAAGCATGCCCGATGCATATACACATCCCCCCCACAAGCCACCCTCACCAAAGCCCCCACACACGAATGCCAGCACTTGGGGACACGGGAACCCACAGATACACCCATATGCCACACATTGAAACTATAACCATACCTCTATACCCCTGCAGGACCCGACCGTCAACACACCGCCGCGGAGGGCCCAGAATTCTCCACACCCCCCACCCAAGAGGCCGTCAGCGATGACAGCAGCTCTGTCGACCTGGACACCGATGACCAGCCCGGACCATCGGGGACCTCTGGACAGTCGGTTCCCCTCACACAGGCACAGGCCACTACAGACCCAAACCCCTCTGGGAACACCAGCACAGCTCCCACCCAGCGGGCCCATGCCTCTGTCTCCAGGGCGCGTCAATCTGCGGTGTGTCTACCACTACAGGGCACCCAGGATAACCCACCACCCCAACAACAACAGGGACCTGGGGGCAGTGGTAGTGGGCACACCGGCCAGGGGCCAGAGGCCCAGGGAAACAGGGCAACTCGGAGGGCAGCTGTGCGACAGGGGGGGGACGGGCCCAGGGAACCCACTCTCCACGAGGCCCTCACCACCATCATGGGAGCATACAACCGCTCCCAGGAGACGATGGCGACGGTACTGGCCCGGTTCCAGGAGATCCAGGTACTGCAGGAGGAACACTATCGGGGGTACAGGGAGGACATCAGAGCCCTCACCTCCACCCTGGTTACCATGGTCGGGCTGCTGCAGGACCTCATCAACACCAGGACGGACACTCAACAACAACAAAGGGCCCCTGCCACTAGCCTGGACCAAGAACAGCCAACCACCTCCGCCGGCGCTAGTGGACAGGAGGCCCCCGCACAACAGCAGCCCACCAGACCCCCACCTCCTGCAGGAGAAGAACCACCCCGCAAGAGGGCCCTAAGATCTCGCAAAAAGACAGAGTAGGATGTCAAGACCCCCGCCAGCAAAGGATACCACCTGATGTCATCCCACTGTCCCACATTGTCACCCTGTCCATCCTTGAACTGCCCATGCTCCATCTCTCCACAGGCCTCTGGACAATGCACCTGTGTGACTGTTACTCTGGACTCTGCCATGGACATTCCTTCACCATAGCCCCCACCCACTTGAAACCACCCATCCCATTTTGAGCACTGAAATAAACACCTATTTTGCACAAAACTATCTGGAGTCTGGCTGTGATTTCAAAATATTGTAATTGACATGACAGTGCAAATATGTCCTTGTACATAGTGAAGTCAACAAACAGCTGCCACAAAGCTGTAGTCCATGGGGAAACGAAGCACAGGACTCGTAGTGGGGACCCCAGATCTGAAATAGGGAAGGAAAAGCCACAACTCAGTCATCATACACTGGGGCAAATAGACAGGCATCAGAGATGCAGGAGAGTAGTTCAGATTTACTAAATTATCTTTGAATTGTTACCTGTGTCCTATTGGAAGTACTGTTCAATGATTCTGTCCCTGTTGTCTGTTTCAGCCCCGTCGTCTTCCTCCTCGTCACTCTCCACAGGTTCCACCGCTGCCACAACACCACCGTCTCGACCATCCTCCTGCAGGAAAGGCACCTGGCGGCGCAAAGCCAGGTTGTGAAGCATGCAGCAGGCCACGATGATGTGACACACCTTCTTAGGTGAGTACATTAGGGATCCACCTGTCATATGCAGGCACCTAAACCTGGCCTTTAGGAGGCCAAAGGTGCGTTCGATCACCCTCCTAGTACGCCCATGGGCCTCATTGTACCGTTCCTCTGCCCTGGTCCGGGGATTCCTTACTGGGGTCAGTAGCCACGACAGGTTGGGGTACCCAGAGTCCCCCAATAGCCATACACGGTGTCTCTCTAGCTGTTCCATCACGTAAGGGATGCTGCTATTCCTCAGGATGTAGGCGTCATGCACTGACCCTGGGAATTTGGCATTTACATGCAAGATGTACTGGTCAGCCAAACACACCACCTGGATGTTCATGGAATGGTAACTTTTTCTGTTCCTGTACACCTGCTCCCTGTCTCTTGGGGGAACCAAAGCCACATGGGTCCCATCAATGGCACCAATGACATTGGGAATATGTCCAAGGGCATAGAAATCACCCTTCACTGCAGCCAATTCGCCCACCTCAGGGAAAATGATGTAGCTCCTCACGTATTTCATCAGGGCAGACAACACTCTGGATAACACCTTCGAAAACATGGGCTGAGACATCCCAGAAGCAATTCCCACTGTTGTCTGAAATGACCCACTTGCCAAGAAATGGAGTACTGACAGGACCTGCACCAGAGGGGGAATCCCTGTGGGTTGGCGGATGGGGGACATCAGGTCGGGCTCCAGCTGGGCACACAGTTCATGTATAGTGGCACGGTTAAGACGGTAGGTCAGGATAATGTGGCGTTCTTCCATTGTCGACAGGTCCACCAGCGGTCGGTACACGGGAGGATTCATCCGTCTCCTCGCCAAACCCAGCGGACGGTGCCTAGGAAGGACAACGTGGAGCACACAGTCAAGCAACCCACAGGTACGTACTCACAGCTAGCACAGTAAACGATTCTCTATGCAGTGAATGGCGTGTCTGAGTGGCTATGCAAGGCCTAGGCCTGTGTGACGCAGTTGAAATTGATCCATGTGGACCCTCGAAATGGCGGCTGCCTGACCTGTGAAGTGTGACAATGGGATGTGAGGTCAATGCGCTGGCGTGGCACACCGCGGCGGTCAGCGGTCGAAGACCGCGGCGCGAAGCCGCATTGGTTAACATTGAAGCCTATGGGTTTCAGGAGCCAATGGCGAAGGGTGCCGGCGGTGGCGGTACGCACCGCCGCGGACGTGACCGCCATTTTCTATCTACTTATCCACTTGCGACTTGAACTTTCACAGGAGAGGACCTATACTGCAAGTGTTGCTGTGACCTCGGTCTGGAAGGGACAATGGCTGCTGCGACTGGGGAAAGGGCCCCTGCCTTCACTGGAGAGGAGTTGGAGAAACTTGTGGATGGGGTCCTCCCCCAGTATGCGCTACTCTACGGTCCTCCAGACCAACAAGTGAGTTTAATTCAATATGGATTTGGGGCCACTGGCTGGCTTGGGGGCCTGGCGGGGGGCCTGGCGGGGATGGGGGGCATGTTGGTCCTGGCGGGGGGCCTGGCGGGGATGGGGGGCATGTTGGGCCTGGCGGGGGACCTGGCGGGGATGGGGGGGCATGTTGGGGCTGGCGGGGGGCATGGCGGGGGGCCTGGCGGGGATGGGGGGCATGTTGGGCCTGGCGGGGGGCATGGCGGTGGGCCTGGCGGGGATGGGGGGCATGTTGGGCCTGGCGGGGGCATGGCGGGGGGCCTGGCGGGGATGGGGGGCATGTTGGGCCTGGCGGGGGGCCTGGCGGGGATGGGGGGGCATGTTGGGGCTGGCGGGGGGCATGGCGGGGGGCCTGGCGGGGATGGGGGGCATGTTGGGCCTGGCGGGGGGCATGGCGGGGGGCCTGGCGGGGATGGGGGGCATGTTGGGGCTGGCGGGGGGCCTGGCGGGGATGGGGGGCATGTTGGGCCTGGCGGGGGCATGGCGGGGGGCCTGGCGGGGATGGGGGGCATGTTGGGCCTGGCGGGGGGCATGGCGGGGGGCCTGGCGGGGATGGGGGGCATGTTGGGCCTGGCGGGGGGCATGGCGGGGGGCCTGGCGGGGATGGGGGGCATGTTGGGCCTGGCGGGGGCATGGCGGGGGGCCTGGCGGGGATGGGGGGCATGTTGGGCCTGGCGGGGGGCATGGCGGGGGGCCTGGCGGGGATGGGGGGCGTTGGGCCACTGGCAACGAAAATGCAGACAAACTTGAACGTGGTATTTCTCCCTCCCTGTACGTGTCACATAGGTCCGCGCCCATGAGAAGATCGGGATTTGGCGTGCCATCGCCAAGGAAGTCCGGACCCTGGGGGTCCACCATCGACGGGGCACCCACTGCCGCAAGAGGTGGGAGGACATCCGCCGCGGGACCAAGAAGACCGCTGAGTCTCTGCTGGGGATGGCCTCCCAACGTAGGCGGGGTGCCTGCCGTCAACTGACCCCCCTGATGTTCCGGATCCTGGCGGTGGCCTACCCTGATTTGGATGGGCGCGTGAGGGCAGCACAGCAGACACAAGGGGGTGAGTCCAAGCATTATCTACTCTGTTGTCGCGCAGTGGAGGTGTCTGGGTGGGGGAGGAGGGCTGTGGGTCCCCCTAGGCCAGGGCGATATCTGTAGGCTGGGCACCCCCGTAAGCCCCTGTGTCCCCAGCCACCACCCTCAGTAGTGTGTCAGTACAGCCATCCCTGGGCCGTGTCATCCATGGGTGCAGTTGTCAACTCTAGGCGTGTAGGGCATGTTCCACGGAATGCGTAGCGGACCCCAAGTGCGCAACTTAGTGCAGGGGGCATCTGTGTCTGTCATGTCCGCTAACTGTACCGGAGATCCATGTACTCAATATCCCTTTATTTCTCTCTCCCCCCCCCTTTTTGTTTGTCTTTCTGTGCTTGTGTGCATCAGCATCATCAGGCGGAGGAGAAGTGGCATCGGGGCAGGAGGGAGCTGCATCTCACATGGCCCAGGAGGGCCATGCCACAGAGTCTGACTGGACCAGTGAGACGGAGGGCGAGGGGAGCTCCACAACGGGGACGACTGGACCCTGCAGCGACACGGACACGTCCTCGGAAGGGAGCTCCCTTGCGGGGGTGGCACCATCCGTGCCCCCCGCCATTACAGGTACAGCCGCCACCCAGCGCACCATCTCCGCCCTCCCAGCAGCCCCTCAGCGTTCGCCTCGTGCCCGCTCTGCCAGGAAGCCGGGCATCTCCTTCGCCCCAGGCACCTCAGGCCCTGCCCCTGTTACCCCCGCTGCCCTCAGTGAGGAGGTCATTGACCTCCTCCGAACGCTCATTGTTGGGCAGACTACCCTTTTGAATGCCATCCAGGGGGTGGAGAGGGAGGTTCATCGCAGCAATGCGTACCTGGAGGGCATTCATTCGGGTCAGGCTGCCCATCAGCGATCGTTCCAGGCTCTGGCCTCAGCACTGACGGCAGCCATTGTCCCTGTCTCCTGCCTCCCTCTACTAACTCCCTCCTCCCAGTCTCCTGTTCCTCTGCCTGTCCCACCCACACCATCAGACCAGCCTGCACACACCTCAACACCCAAGAGAAGCTCATCCAAACATAAGCACCACAGATCACGCAGACATTCACACACGCAACATTCCGATGCAGACATGCCAACAGTCACTACCACCTCTGTGACCCTAACCTCCTCGTCTCCCTCCTCCCTCCCTGTGACGTCTACACTCACACCTCCATTCACCTCACCATCAGCCAGTGTTTCCATCACCAGCACACCCTCCAGTCCAGTCCGCACACGTGCAGTCACCACCCCCACTGCCATTTACACGTCCCCTGTGTCCTCTCCCACTGTGTCTGTCACCCCCTCTTCCACACCACACAAACGCAGCCACCCACCCACCCAACAGCCATCCACCTCACGACAGCCTATGCCTCCTGCACCTGCACCCAAAGACAGCAAACGTGACTCACCTACAACCACATCCTCTCCCTCCACTCCCATTCCCACTGTACCTACCACTCTCCATTGTCCCAAGAAACTCTTCCTCGCCACTGCTAACTTCTTTCCTGACCCTGAGCCCCCCCCTCCTTCTCGTCGGGGTAAGAAGAGCACCTCAGCCACCACCAGCCCTGCAGCCCCCTTGACAAGGGTGCAGGGGTATTGGAGCCCACCAGCCCGCATGTCTGGATCTTCGCCCAGCAGCAAGGGGACAGCCAGCCCACCCCCTGGGAAGAGGAGCAGAAGGCGGAAGGGGCGCCGCAGGAGCCCGGCTTCTACATCCCCCCCGGACACCACCCAGACACAGTCACCAGCCACAGCTCCAAAGGGAGGAAAGGGCCACAGACTCCCGACTAAGGAGGGCAAGGGCAGCAAGTCGGAGAGGTCAGGCTGCAGGCCTGCTGCCCAGGAGGAGCCCACCACCCCCATAGCCGCTGGCCAGGGAGGACCCAGCCCAGCTGGCCAGGAGGGCCCCACCACCCACAGCCCAGGTGGGCATTGAAGGAGCACCATCCCCGCTGCCCAGGAGGGCACCACCAGGCAATGAGCAGTTGGCCATAGACCGGCCGCCGTCTCAAGCACCGCTGAACTGGGCCCCGCCGTCTCAAGAACCGCTGAACTGTGCCCCGCCGTCTCAAGAACCGCTGAACTGGGCCCGCCGTCTCAAGCACCGCTGAACTGGGCCCCGCCGTCTCAAGTAACGCTGAACTGGGCCCCGCCGTCTCAAGCACCGCTGAACTGGGCCCCGCCGTCTCCAGCACCGCTCCGCTGGGGACCGCCGTCTCAAGCACCGCTGAACTGGGCCCCGCCGTCTCAAGGAACGCTGAACTGGGCCCCGCCGTCTCAAGCACCGCTGAACTGGGCCCCGCCGTCTCAAGAAACGCTGAACTGGGCCCCGCCGTCTCAAGCACCGCTGAACTGGGCCCCGCCGTCTCCAGCACAGCTCCGCTGGGGACCGCCGTCTCAAGAACCGCTGAACTGGGCCCCGCCGTCTCCAGCACCGCTCCGCTGGGGACCGCCGTCTCAAGCACCGCTGAACTGGGCCCCGCCGTCTCAAGAACCGCTGAACTGGGCCCCGCCGTCTCCAGCACCGCTCCGCTGGGGACCGCCGTCTCAAGCACCGCTGAACTGGGCCCCGCCGTCTCAAGAAACGCTGAACTGGGCCCCGCCGTCTCAAGCACCGCTGAACTGGGCCCCGCCGTCTCAAGAAACGCTGAACTGGGCCCCGCCGTCTCAAGCACCGCTCCGCTGGGAACCGCCGTCTCCAGCACAGCTCCGCTGGGGACCGCCGTCTCAAGAACCGCTGAACTGGGCCCCGCCGTCTCCAGCACCGCTCCGCTGGGGACCGCCGTCTCAAGCACCGCTGAACTGGGCCCCGCCGTCTCAAGAACCGCTGAACTGGGCCCCGCCGTCTCCAGCACCGCTGAACTGGGCCCGCCGTCTCAAGAAACGCTGAACTGGGCCCCGCCGTCTCAAGCACAGCTCCGCTGGGGACCGCCGTCTCAAGCACCGCTGAACTGGGCCCCGCCGTCTCAAGAAACGCTGAACTGGGCCCGCCGTCTCCAGCACCGCTCCGCTGGGGACCGCCGTCTCAAGCACCGCTGAACTGGGCCCCGCCGTCTCAAGAAACGCTGAACTGGGCCCCGCCGTCTCAAGCACCGCTGAACTGGGCCCCGCCGTCTCAAGAAACGCTGAACTGGGCCCCGCCGTCTCAAGCACCGCTGAACTGGGCCCCGCCGTCTCCAGCACCGCTCCGCTGGGGACCGCCGTCTCAAGCACCGCTGAACTGGGCCCCGCCGTCTCAAGAAACGCTGAACTGGGCCCCGCCGTCTCAAGCACCGCTGAACTGGGCCCCGCCGTCTGAAGAAACGCTGAACTGGGCCCCACCGTCTCAAGCACCGCTGAACTGGGCCCCGCCGTCTCCAGCACAGCTCCGCTGGGGACTGCCGTCTCAAGCACCGCTGAACTGGGCCCCGCCGTCTCCAGCACAGCTCCGCTGGGGACCGCCGTCTCAAGAACCGCTGAACTGGGCCCTTCAAGGCAAGAAGCGCTGAACTGGGCCCTTCAAGGCAAGAACCGCTGGCCCTTTGGCAGACGTGGCAGGGCAGGATCTGTCTCGGGCAGGGCTGCAGGATGTCCTCTGGCCAACATTCCTCCTCCAGTGGCAGTGGAGTCTGTTATGGACTGTTTGGACTGTGGCTTTGCTCTCCCCAGGATGGCCCAGTGGGCAGGCCACCCACTGTATGGACTGTATGGACTGTGGCTTTGCTCTCCCCAGGATGGCCCAGTGGGCAGGCCACCCACTGTATGGACTGTATGGACTGTGGCTTTGCACTCCCCAGGATGGCCCAGTGGGCAGGCCACCCACTGTATGGACTGTATGGACTGTGGCTTTGCTCTCCCCAGGATGGCCCAGTGGGCAGGCCACCCACTGTATGGACTGTATGGACTGTGGCTTTGCTCTCCCCAGGATGGCCCAGTGGGCAGGCCACCCACTGTATGGACTGTATGGACTGTGGCTTTGCTCTCCCCAGGATGGGCCAGTGGTCATGGAGTCCCCTCGTGGATCTGGCGTCGTGTACTCAAGTGGCTGAGGTGCCCCCCCTTCCCTTCCCCCTGAGGTGCCTGTCCTATTTTCTTTCTGATGCCCCTGCAGTGTTCTCTCCGTGGAGTTCTTGTCGTGGGACTGGGCCTTGCCCCTTTGCACAGGACCCCTGTGGTCCACGGACAGTGGTTGGACTACATTTAGTAGCTGTATATATTTTGTACATAGTTTATTTATTTATTGGGATTACTGGTGTCCATATTTCAATATATCTGCCCGTTTATGATCTCTTCTTTTGGTCTTTGCATTATTTCGGAGGGGGGGGGTTGTGGGTTGTGACAGTGATCTGTGGGAATGCATTGATGTGTGTGTTGTAGTGGGTGTGGGTGGGTGTGTGCCGGTACTCTTTTCCCTCCCCTGTGTCGTAGGTGCAGTACTCACCGATGTCTTCCGCGCCGCCGGGCGTGCTCCTGGTACAGGAGCAGGTATAGGAGTGCGGGGATGACCTGCAACTCGGGTTCCATACTGCCGGAATCTCGCGTGGAGTGCGAAGAGGTGAGCGTTTTCCCGTTCGTAGTCTGTTTCCGCCGTGTTTTTATCGGAGGTGCTCCCGCCCCGGAAAAGGTGGCGGATTGGTGGGTCGTGATAGGGTGGGCGGTACATTGTCTGCCGCCTGACTGTTGGCGGGGACCGCCGCGCTGTTTGTTTGTTCCGCCGTGGCGGGCGGAGTGTTAATGCGGCGGGCTGTGTTGGCGGTTCCCGCCAGGGTCAGAATTGCATATTTTGGACCGCCGGCCTGTTGGCGGCTTGGCCGCCGCATTATCACCGACCGCCAGGGTCAGAATGAGGGCCTATGTATTGGTAGGGTATCGAATCTTAGACTTAGCAGTCAGCCGTCTGGGGCCCCGCTATCCAGAGAATGTTGTATATCCGGAATTATAGCAGCTGGGGCTATTCCCTCCCCAGTTAATTCTGTTACTTCTAAATATGAGAACCCTTCCCCCTCACTCTCTGAATTGGACTGACTGTCTGCCCCCTGTACAGTGCTTCCAAAAACAGTAAATGATGTGTGTCAATTTATAGGGATTTCGACTCCTGCCCTACCTATGTGAACAAAGTCAATATCTCCACCTCCTAAAATTAACATCATGTCCTGGAATGTAGCTGGAATCAAGCAAAAGCTGGATGACCCGGAATGGGTAAGCCTTGTAAACAAACAAGATATCTGTCTCTTCCAGGAGACATGGACTAAAGAACAGTTATCCTTACAAGGCTTTACAACCTATTTCTCTGCTGCCCAACCTGCCTCTGGTGGATTTGGAAGACAGATAGGAGGGTTAATGATTTTACTGAACAATAAGTTAGAATGTGATCACTCTGTGATAAAGTTTAACTCCTTTGATCTGCTGGGTGTGCAACTTACATTCCGTCCTGGCTTTAAAATGATAGTTCTGAATATTTATGCTAGATCTGTTCCTCGTGGGTCTGAATCAATTGTTCTTTCCCAGTTGACGGACTACATAGACGTTTTGGACCCTTCAGTTTTTCTGATTATAGCAGGTGATTTTAATTGCTCTTTTGTGTTGGACAACTCCATTAGCAATCTGACTACTGAGGAGGACGAACATTGGGGTATTCCCCAATCTAAAGAAATGGTACTTTCGCCTGTTTCCTGTGTTGCATTCCAGATGTCTTCCCTTTGCCTGAACTATGGCCTGAGAGAATGCAATGGCCGCACTAAATCTGACTCATAGCGAGCCATTACTTTCAAGCGAGGGCTTTCCTTTAGTACTATTGATTACATTCTTTTGGACATTAGGCTATGGTCAAGTTCACTTGATATGGAAATTTTACCTCGCTTGGATAGTGATCATAATCCTTTGTGTCTTGTATTGACTAATCATGCATTTTTAAGAGTCCAGCACTTAAGGATTACTAATGTTCCATTCCCTCATTTGAACCATAGACGCTCTAGGGTCTGCTGGCCAAAGGTTGAATGTAACCCGTGCTTGATTGGAGAAATGTATTAATCTTTTTTAAAACTCTTTGTAGATTACGAAGATCAAGAATCCTCGGATATTCCTATTATGGCGATCCACACTAAGATGGTCGATTCCCTTCAGGGTATCTTCTATAAGGAAACTTCCTTTAAATCGAGACCCGCTGACACCCTTCGCAGGGACTGGTATAATCAGGATTGTGCGCAAGCAAGATCCACCTTAAAAGAGGCTGTTAAAAATTCTACGCATGCGGCTATTAAAGAGGCTCGTTGTAGGTATGCTAATGCCCTGAAGCGAGCCAAAAGAGACTGGGAGAATGAGACATGGCAGAAACTGCTTGCAGCAGTCCATAGTAAAGATGATAGCTCTTTTTGGCGGTTGTTGACCTCCAGTTCGAAAAGGGGTAAGGATGATATTGGGTTGCATATACAGCCCGAAAGATGGGTGTCCTACTTTTCTGAAATCTATGCTTTGCCTGTACAGCAAGCTCTGGAGGACCCTGCACATGTCGAGTGTTGGGCTGCTAATAAGATCTCATCTGAGAGAATTGTTTTTACCTTAGCTGAAACCACAGCTGCTATTGATTCTCTGAGGCCAGCAAAAGCCCCTGGCCCGGATAAGATTCCAGGGGATTTGTTCAAATCAGAACCTAAGACATGGGCATGGTATATCAATTTGTTGTCTAATGCCATAGCAGCTGGCAGCCCTATTCCAGAGTTTTGGCATGGTGCTGAAATAATACCGATCTATAAAAAGGGTGATACAGGGTTGCCTGTAAATTATCGACCAATTAGCCTTATTGATATCCTTCAGAAGACGTTTGCCAAACAAGTCTTAGAGAGGCTTACTGATTGGATTCAAGACCAGCAAATTTTATTTCCCTTACAGGCTGGGTTTCGGCCCAAAACTAATACTATGGACCAAGTTTTCAGGCTGTCATTACTGTTCTGGAAGTATGTCACCTTATCTAAGCAAAAACTCTATGTGGCTTTCGTAGACTTAAGATCTGCATTTGATCTTGTCCCAAGAGAGAAACTGTGGGAAGTATTGTACAAAATTGGTATCCCAGGGAACTTAGTGCATTTAATCCAAAGATTACATGAAAAAACATTTGCACAAGTAAGATGGGGCAATCAGGGGGAACTCACAGACAAAATAGACATCAAGAGAGGAGTGCGCCAGGGTTGCGTTCTTGCCCCAACGCTATTTACACTGTTCATCAATGAGGTGGTGCAAGTCGTGTCAAAATGATGCCCCATCTTTGAATCACCATAAAATTCCAATTTTGTTATTTGCCGATGATTCTCTCTTGATTTCCAGAACCCCTATGGGCCTCCAGGTACTCATGGACAAGTTCAGTTCGTTTTGCGGTGACTATGGTCTGGAACTTAACCATAGCAAAACTAAACTTATGACTTTGGGTTGTGGCCCCACTAAGAGATATTCAATATTTTACAATGGAACGCCCCTAGGTTTGGTAAGCTCTATAGATTACTTGGGGGTGAGAATTAGCAACAATCTGCATTGGGGGGCCCAAATTGACAAAAGTTTGGCTCGCCTGGTACAGTCATCTGGAGCCATTCTTCGTTTTCATAAGTCTACTTCTGAGAGAGTGATTACTCCAATTATTAAAATTTATAGAGCAAAGGCACAAAGTGCTGCGGTCTATGGGGCAGAAATTTGGGGGTCCTCAAACACTGGCAGGCTTGCAGTGGGGGAAAACAATTTCGTGAGGTCTACTTTGGCCTGCCCTCGCAGTACCCCACTGCTGCCATTGTTCTGGGACCTTGGCCTTTCACGCATCACAGATGTAGTTGCCCTACGACCTCTGCTTTTTTGGGTCCGTGTTTGGTCCACCCCTGAGTTATCTACATACAAGGAGTCTATCCAAGACATCTTGGATAGACCAAATGTACTCACCATTCCCTGGTTTAATCACATCTCTAAATGGTTTCACAAATTGGGTCTTAGTGAGCTATGGAGTCATCCAGAAAGTATAAGGAAGGAGCAGAAGAATCATTTGAAAACTGTATACTGGACTTATGTCAGGGAAAACTATCTGCTGTGCCCTACTCACGGCAGATTGACCTCACAATTTTTTTATTTTAAATGGTATCCGTCTTTTGAATCTTTTATGGATATAATTCTTGACCCATTAAGTAAGAGTTTATATATCCAGTTCAGATATGGTTGTCTGCCTCTCAAATCATATGGCAGTAAGTGGAGTGCAACTACAAGATTTGATTTTTGTCCGAGCTGTACCCATAATCCAGAATCCATTGTACATTTTATGTTTTTATGTCCTGCCTATTTGATTGCGCGTCGAAAGTGGTTACGGCCAGTGTGTAGAAATATGGGGGTAAGACATTGTATTGTTGCCTTAAGAATTCTGATGAGGGAAAGTCCCCCCCCCCCTTACCCTGTGCGGTTAGTAAGTACATTACAGCTGCCTGGCATGTACGTATTAATCGCTTGGGGAAAGTTGCTGATGCGGAACTTACTTAAAAAATAAGGACAACATGAAAAATTGACAATGGAATGTTTTAGTCATCAAATCTTAACCACACACCTAGACTGGAACAAAACCCCATGATTAATTTAAATGACAGTCAGTAGGAGATTAGGTGTTTGGTTTTTATGTGTTTTAAGGCCGTAAAGGATGTTCTTTTTTATTCCTCTTATTTCCTTTTTAACTTAATTTTTACTTATCTGTTATCTTTTTACCGGTGGTTGCTTTGCTTTTATGGTTGAAAGTAACCGAATAAAGCTATGTATGTAAAAAAAAATAAAAAAAATAAAAAAAAAAGTTGCCCCAGTATCCACCAGGACTGAAACATTGTGACCCATAATGCTCGCACTCACATAAGAAGCATGCTGATCTACCTCCAATGAGGCAGCTAACACACATTCTTCTTCTGAACTCACGCTCACATATTCTTCACTCAGCTCATCATCACTGAAATGAATCAATGGGTATTGTGTGATTAAATGATTTACATTTGCATTTGGTCTTTGGTTCACGTTCTACTGAGGAACCTCCTCCTGTTGCAGTGCCAACAGAGCTTGTGGTATTGGTATTTGCTGTTGGGCGTGAATTTGCTGCTGGGGAAATTGTGTTTGTTGCATTTAGACTGCTCCGGTAGAAACATATATGCTTTGAATTCGGGGCCTTTCAACTCTCATTTTGAAATTGACTATTGTCAACCATCTGCTCAACACCACCACCGTGCACCAAATTATCTAGATTACTAAATGGAAACTCCTGTTTCCAATGTCTGACATTGCTGCATGCGTGTCAAGGAAACATTTTGTTCTTGTTCTGAACATCAACCACATTCGCATTCAGATCTATTGAATTCCACGACCTCCACCTCTGAACTGAGGCACCATATTGTGTTGCTGCTGTGTTCCCTGCATTCCTCCTGTGTTCACCACTCCTTCTGTCCCTGCACACCTGCTGCTTGTGCAGACTTGATCTGCATCACCGTGGCCTTTTCCCTCAACCTTTTCTGCTTCAAATCAATTTCATCACTACAGTATTTTGCATACTGCAACACTTCATCAATCGGCTTTCCTTGACAAACAAATCAAATGATTCCTAATCATATTATTAATTTAAGGCTTCAATCCTTAAACAAATCTAAACACAAAATTAATAATGTCTCTCAATTCAATAATCTCTGTGCCACTGTATTGTATAAATGCTTTCAGCAGTATCTCAGAATAAGCATGAACACACACCTTTGTTTCCTTAGATGTCCTGTCAATTCTTTTCAAATCAATATATTTTAGGGGAAACTCTAGTTTTCAAAAACTCAATCACCTTGTATTAGTTTCTCATCACCTTTTCAGATGGCACACCTGTTATTGCATCCCTTGGCGGCTCACACATTGGCCAATCAATGCTCTGCCCACAAATCTGCTGACACCACAATCTCAAAGTGTTCAAATCTTCCCACAAACACTTCACAAGCTTGACAAACCTCTCCGTTTGCTGGTACCATTCCAGTGGTTTCTGCCTCAACTTTGGGTAACCATTTGTAAATGACAGCATGACATGTCTGCTCTAAAGGACATGAACGAAAATCCCTCCAGGAATTTCTCTCATTGGCATATTTTTTACAGCTCCCTCAGCCTGTAGTACATCATTTGAGGGTGATCAGCTTTTTCTTTTGATCTCTTTTCTTTCCCCATTTGCCTTCCCATTGATCTAATGCTCCCCATGTTTGGATACTTTGAATCAACTCCTTAATGCGGATTTTCATTCCAGGTGATCTCATGTTCGCAATGTCTCTTGCATCAAATTCTAATCTGTAACTCTTCTTCAACTGTTTGGATTTATTCATTTTGATTTCATACTTCTCAGCCAAGTTAACCAATTTCTCATAAACCTGACCTACTTGAAGAGTAACATCTTTGCACATGAAGCACAATTCATTTTCATCGTAAGAATCTAATCTGTCCAGTTCAAGTGTTCTCTCAATCATTTAATCTAATTCCAATTTTAATCTGGTCATGCTCAATGTCCTTTCTCCGTCTGGCGTGTCTCCTGGGACTGATGCTCCACTCAAATTACCTAGCCATTCAGTCAATTGTTTGGCTGTCAACCCTTGTAAACTAATGTTATTACAATTTTTGGGGGCACAAACTGTGGTACATTGCATGCAGCTGTCATAGCCTGCTCTTAAGCCATCACAGATGATTCCAAGGAGCATGGGGGACATGTCAGATCAATCAGTGGTCCTACTCTATCATATGTCTGGTTCGAAACAAAGAATTAGTAGAGGTCATGGCTGGTAGTGCTCAGTCTTTCCATTTCTGCATTAGTTCCAAAAGGTGAATTCAATGCCGATACTGGGTTTGAAATCTGGGGACCACTCTCATTATAACCCTGGGCATACAACGGAACTACTGGACCTATGCTTACAGGAATTGTCAATGCTTCTGGTCCTGACAAATTTACTGCTTTTGTGGGAACATTCATCTTTTACCTTGACCAGTTAATACTGTACCAAAAGCTTGATTTGACTGATTTGGGGGAACATTCTTTAGTGCTATCACTGGGGAATACATAGGCATTGTCTGTATCTGGCTCATGACTTGTGCAGGTCTGCATTAGGTGTGGACTCAAACTGAGTCATTCCTACATTCTTAATTGGCTGTGGCATAAAGGAACTGGGACATTGTGAACAGTGTTAACATTTGGAACTGTCAGATAAACCACTGGTACCTGTGCAACATCAACAATAGGCACATTTGGAATCACCTAAATCTGGATTTGTGAAACTGGAGCTGTGGCAACCCTCGGGACTACATTCTGATTTACTGATGTGACTGCATTATACATGGGGGGGGGTGATTTTACAACAACTGAGTTATAAATTCATCATCTGAATCACTCACAACAACTGCTATCCTTTTATCTTCACCCAATTTCTTTTCTGTGTCTTCCACAGATTTCTTTTTGGCTTTAGGATTAATGATTCCATCACCTTCCTGTGTAATTGCTGGAAATAACTTCACTGCATGCAATGTATCTGGTATCCACATTCTATGCTCTGCATCCCACCTATCTTCTGCTAGTGTCTTTTCTGCTTCCTCATTCTCCTTTCAAATTTCTGAGCCTCTTTTTGCTTTGCAACTAATTCCCAAGTAGCAATTGCTTCAAATTGTACAGGTCTAGGAAAGGGCTTTGATTCATATAAAACCCTCCTCAAATTCTCTAATATTCTCAAATTAAATGATCCATAACAGGGGAAAGCTAAAGTACCTTCCTTGTCAGATATTTTGCACCATTGATTTACCCAAAGACACACTGAAACTCCTCTCTCTTCCATTACCTCGAAAGCTTGTATAACCTCAGGTGGAGTAGGCTCCCTAACCGAAATAAAAATATCTCTCAAAGTGCTTTTTAAAACTTCAAAAACTTAGGTCCTCATTACATCCCTGGAGATCGGTGTTAAAGCAGCAGTAATACTGCCAACAGGCCGGTGGAAAAAAAAATGGAATCACGCCCATGGCGGAAACAACCAACATAGACAGCCACTTTAACACTCCGACCGCCACGGCGGTCGAAACAAACACCGGGGCGGTAACCACCAACAGACAGGCGGAAGACAATGTACCGCCCACTCTAATACAAGGCACCAATCCGGCAGCTTTTCAGGGGTGGTACCAACACCATCAAAAGCACGGCGGAAACAGGACTTGGAACGGAAACCTCTCACCTTTTGACACTTTACGAACAACCATGACGCCATGGAACCCGAGTTACAGGTCCTGCCGATGCTGGTCTACCTCCTCTTGTATCAGGAGCAGCAAAGACGCCGGCAACGACCACAGTGAGTACTGCACATAGCACACAGGGGAGGGAGGGAAAAGAGAGTGACACACACACGCAACACGCAACACCCCCACCCCCACCCTCACCCACAACACCATAGACACAAATAAATGCAGCAACATTACATATACACCTCCTGGAAGAACGCAAGGACAAAATTAAATGATTGTAACAAGTGTAATCATAGAAATATTAGATAGGCCAAATTCAAATATCAGTATATACAAATATGTACACCAACTACACAAGTCCGGATATGAATGAAATCCTTGTCCATGGATCAGTGTCCCAAAATGCATGGGCAAAGCCCACACAAGATACCTTACTCAAACGGAGAGAACACTGCAGAGGCATCAGATGGAAAATAAACAGGCACTTCAGGGGGATGAACGGACGAAGCCACTGCTCGACGAGGGGGCTCCATGCCCACTGATTGGTCCTGGGGAGTGCAAAGCCACAGTCTCTCAAGTCTCTTCAGTGGGTGGTTTGCCCACTGTTCTATCCTGGGGAGTGCAAAGCCACAGTCTCTCAAGTCTCTCCAGTGGGTGGTTTGTCCACTGCTTTATCCTGTGGAGTGCAAAGCCACAGTCTCTCAAGTGGATGTCAGTCTCCACTGGTTCTGGAGGGGGCTTTGTACCCAGAGTGCTTCATCCTGCCAAGGACGGGGGTAGTGGATGCTGTTCTCCACTGGTTCTGGAGGGGGCTTTGTGCCTAGAGCACTTCATCCTTCCAAGGACTGGGGTAGTGGATGCTGTTCTCCACTGGTTCTGGAGGGGGCTTTGTGCCCAGAGTGCTTCACATGCAGTGTGTCAGGTCCCATTCCCTCACCTGGGTTTGTGTGCCACAAGATTGCCTGGGCACAGGTAGCATGATACTCCATGGAGGCAGAGACACACTCCACCCTGCTGCGACTTTACCTGCCACATGCAGTTACAAACAGTGCTGGGAGTCATGCCTCATGTACGCTGGGCAGGGTCCAGGATGTCTCCTGCAGCCTCGGATGGCTGCCTACTGGGGATGATTGCAATGTTAGCTGTGGTTGCACTGTCTGAGCACGTCATGGGGATGGTGGCGGTGGTTGCGGCGGTGTATGTGGCGGAGGTGCTGGCGGTGGTGCATGTGTCTGCACCTGTTGAGGGACACAGCAGGACATCTCCTGCTGCCTCGGACGGCTGCCCACTGGGGATGATGCTGGGGACTGTTGCTGAGGCAGCAGACGTGCAGGTGGCGGTGTCCACCGCCGTACAGGTTGATGTCCTTGTTGACAGAAGGGGTGACTCTGGTCCCTCAGCCGGAGCCTCAGTGCCATGTCCTGACCTGCTCTTCGGCTTGTGTCCCTTCCCCACCTTTGATGTCCCTGCTGGTGCCTTGCCACTGTCCCTTTTTGACTTGGAGGAGCCCTTGCTTGGTGGTAGGTGCGGCTTCTCCCTCCGGCATGTGGGCACCTTCTTCACCTTGGCAGGTGGCGGAATGGCCTGCTTCTTGGCCTCGCTAGGTGGCACACTGGCAGCTCTGATGGGTGCCGCCCGCGATGTGACCGGACTTGCTGAGACCACTGTGCTGGATGATTTGTTGGCTGAGGTGCTGGGCTGGGACCTGGACAGCCTGGCCCTAGGGGAAGGACGGGGGGAGGTGTAGGGAAGAGCTCAAAGTTAGCGAGGAAGAGTTTCTTAAACACACTGGGACGGGAAGATGGAGGGGGTTTGGGAGTGGAGGAAGAGGAAGTGGTTGTAGGAAGTGTACGCCTGCTGAATTTGGGTGAAGGTGCATGGGCCGGAGGCTGTTGTGAGGTGGATGGCTGTTGGGTGGGTGTGTGCCTGCGTTTGTGTACTTTGGGAGGAGGGCTCACAGACACACTGGGAGAGGACACAGGGGATGTGTGAATGGTAGTGGGTGTGGTGATTGCACGTGAGCGGTGTGTGGTGATGGGCGTGCTGGTGATGGAGGTAGTGGATGAAGATGTAGTGCATGCAGGTGTGAGTGGAGACGAGACAGGGACGGAGGAGTAGGACGTGGAGGAGGGGGACACAGTGGAGGCTGTGGATGTTGGTGTGTCTGCATGGGGATGGTGCTTGTGTGAGTGCCTATGGGATGTGTGGTGCTTATATTTGCCATGTCCACTCTTGTGTGTTGATGAGTGTGCATGCTGGTCTGATGGTGTGCTTGGGATAGGCTGAGGTACAGGGGATTGGGTCAGGGTGGAGGAAGTTGGAGGGGGGAGGCTGGACACAGGGACAATGGCTGCCATCAGTGCTGAGGCCTGAGCCTGAAATGCTCTCTGTTGGGCCGCCACGCCAGAATGAATGCCCTCCAGGTATGCATTTGTTTGCTGCAAATGCCTCTCGACACCCTGGATTGCATTCAAAATGGTTGATTGCCCAACAGTGAGGGATGTCAGGAGGTCAATAGCCTCCTCACTGAGGGCAGCAGGGTGGACTGGGGCAGGGCCTGAGGTGCCTGGGGCAAAGGAGATGCCCACCCTCCTGAGTGAGCGGGCATGGGAAGCTTGATGAGGGGCTGCTGGGAGGGCGGTGCTGGTGGGGGGGTGGAGGCTGTACCTGTTGATGTGGTGGGCACAGAGGTGCCCACCACTGCAAGGGAGCTCCCATCAGAGGAAGAGTCGCTGTCGCTGGTGTCTGCTCCTGTCCCCGTCGTGAAGCTCCCCTCGCCCTCCATCCCACTAGTGCCTTCGGACTCCGTTACTTCACCCTCCAGAGCCATGTGGGATGCAGTTCCCTCCTGCTCCGGTGCCACTGCTCCTTCGCCAGATGATGCAAATGCACACAAGGACAGGGTGACAAAACAAAAAGGAGGGGAAAGACAGAGGAGACACATGGTCAATGCTTGCAACACCACTACCGTTGGCAGACACAACACACAGGGAGCAGCCCTATGCACTAAGCCATGCACTGACAGGGCAGGGGAAAAGCACATGCCCATAGGGGACTCTTTTGAGAACCATTTTATGCACAGCTGGAAGCCATAGGAGCCTGACTAGGTGTAGAGGGCAAATACTACCTTTGGGGTTGGACTGGGAACGAGGCTGCAAATCAATGGATCTACCTTTGCGCTGCACTGGCCTAGGGGAACCCACACCCCACCTCCCCCTCCCAGACACCTCGTCAAGCACGCAGAGTCAGCTGAATGAGAGTGTACTCACCCCCTTGTGGCTGCTGTGATGCCCTCAAGCGCCCATCCAACTCAGGATATGCCACCGCCAAATATCCGGTACATCAGGGGGGGTCATAGTGCGACAGGCAACCCTTCTGCGTTGGGAGGCCAGCCCCAGCTGGGCCTCCGCCGTCTTCTTGGTCCAGCGGCGCAGGTCCTCCCATCTTCTCCGGCAGTGGGTGCTCTGTCTATGGTAGACCCCCAGGGTCTGCACTTCCTTGGCGATGGCATGCCAAATACCCTTGTTCTGGTGGGCGCTGACCTAGACGAAAAGTGAAGTAAGAATGGATGTTACTCCGCCGTACATGTTAGCTCACACATTGGCCACATACCTCCCACCCTGGCCCAGAAATACATACACACACCATCCTCACATGCTGGCCTGTCCCCCACCCAAGTCTCTTCCATCCACGACACTCCATACAATCCTGTGCCAACCCCCAATGCACACAGTTTACTCACCTGTTTGTCTGGAGGACCGTACAGTTGCGTGAACTGGGGGAGGACCCCATCCACCAGTTTCTCCAACTCCTCCGCAGTGAAGGCAGGGGCCCTTTCCTCAGACACTTTAGCGATTGTCGCTTCCAGACGCAGGTCACAGCAGCACTTGCAGTGTAGGTCCTCTCTTGTTGAAGGTCACGTATCAAGTGAGGGAACTGATAGAAAATGGCAGTCACGTCAGCAGCGGTGCGTACCGTCACCGCCGGCGTACATCGTCTTTGGCTCCTGGAACCCATAGGGCCCAATGATAACCAATGCTGAATTGCGCCGCGGTCTTCGACTGCCTACCGCGACGGTGTACAACACCAGCGCAGTTACCTCATTTCCCCTTGTCCCACCTTACAGGTCAGGCAGCTGCCATTTCAGGGGGCCACATGGCAGGCCACCTAACTGCGTCACACCTATTTAGGCCAGGAATACGGACAGAGAAAGGCACATAGAGAAAATTTTACGATAGTGCTAAAGAGCCTTGTGAAACCTAAGTGTTGTATGACCCTCTGCTCACCCTTCTCCTCCATAGGGCACGTCCGCTGGGGCAGGTGATGAGATGGCAGCATCCTCCAGTGTACAGACCCCTGGTGGACCTGTTGACAATGGAAGAAAGGCGCATCATTATAACTTACAGACTTGATCGAGCAACAATCCAGGAACTGTGTGCCCAGTTGGAGCCAGACCTGATGTCAGTTATCCGCCATCCCACAGGAATCCCCCCTCTAGTGCAGGTCCTGTCAGTACTCCATTTCTTGGCCAGTGGGTCTTTTCAAACAACAGTAGCCATGGCATCAGGGATGTCACAGCCAATGTTCTCTAACATGTTGTCCAGGGTGTTATCTGCCCTGATGAAACACATGCGCAGCTACATCGTTTTCCCTCAGGTGGAGGATCTGCCCACAGTGAAAGGTGACTTCTATGCCCTGGGACATATCCCCAACATCATTGGTGCCATTGATGGGACACATGTGGCATTTGCCTACCCCCGCAGGAATGAACAGGTGTACAGAAACCGCAAAAGCTACCATTCTATGAATGTACACATGGTGTGTATGGCAGACCAGTACATCTCCCATGTGAATGCCAAGTATCCTGGCTCAGTGCATGACACTTACATTATGAGGAATAGCAGCATCCCTTATGTGATGGGGCAACTCCAAAGGCACCGCGTGTGGCTAATAGGTGAGACTAAAGTCCCCCCACAGTTTCATTTGCTGTCTGGGTATGGAAGATTCCCTAATGTTTGGAGGATGTCTAACAGTTGTCCCTCAATCTTTTCAGGTGATGCTGGTTACCCCAACCTGTCATGGCTACTGAACCCAGTGAGGAATCCCAGGACAAGGTCAGAGGAACGCTACAATGAGGCACATGGGTGAACTAGGAGGATAATAGAGCGCACCTTCGGCCTCCTGAAGGCCATGTTCCGGTGCCTCCATCTTGCAAGTCGCCTATACTACTCACCGAAGACGGTGTGCCAGACCATCGTGGCCCGCTGTATGTTGCACAACCTCGCTTTGCGACGCCAGGTCACTTTTCTGCAGGAGGATGGGCCTGATGGTGGTCTTGTGGCTGCTGTGGAGCCTGTGGACAGTGAAGAAGAGGAGGCAGAAGAAGAAGGTGTAGACAACCAAAACAACATCATCATGCAATACTTCCAGTGAGACACAGGTAAGAGGGTGGAACTGCTTCACACATCTCATACTATTCTAGGACCTAGCATGAATCTGCCTTTTTACCTCAGTGTATGGACCCTGACTTGTCACTTTGGCTTTCCATTTCACAGATCTGGGTCCCACTTTGTGCCCTCTGCTATGTTTACTGCTGGCCCACAACTGTGTAACATTGGTATGTGAACAAGTACATTGACATTGCTACATTTGAGAGATGTTGCAATTACATATTTGTGAAAGCACAGACTGACTCCAGATTCTTTGGTGATTTAAGGGTGTTTATTTCTGTGCGAATAAGTGGAGGGGGGTGTGCAATGGGCTGGGGTGATGGTGGAGGAATGTCCATAGTAGAGTCCAGTCTCTTGGTCTCACAGGTGCATTGTCCAATGGGCCATAAGAAGGTGAGCAATGGCAGTTTAAGGTGGACAGGGTGACAAAGTGGGACAGAAGGGTGACATTCAGGCGGGTCTTATTTCCTGGTGGGGGTCTTGGCAATGTTCTCTGTCTTGTTACTGGAACTCAGGGACCGTTTGTGGGCTGGTTCTCCTTCGGCAGGGGGTGGGGTGCTGGTGGCCTGTTGGTCCTGTGGTAGTGCCTCCTGTCCACTAGCGCCGGCAGAGGTGGAGGGCTGTTCATCGTCCAGGCTAGTGTCAGGGGCCCGTTTGTGTGACACTGTGTCCCTCATGGTGTTGACAAGGTCTGCCAGCACCCCTGCAATGGTGACCAGGGTATTGTTGATGTACTTCAAGTCCTCCCTGATCCCAAGGTAGTGTTCCTCCTGCAGCCACTGGGTCTCCTGAAACGTGGCCAGTACTGTGCCCATGGTCTACTGGGAATGGTGGTATGCTCCCATGATGTTGGAGAGTGCCTCATGGAGAGTGGGTTCCCTGGGCCTGTCCTCCCCCTGTCGCAGAGCAGTCCTCCCAGCTTCCCTGTTATCCTGTGCCTCTGACCCCTGAACCGTGTGCCCACTGTCACTGATCCCAGGTCCCTGAATTTCTTGGGTTGGTGGATTTGCCTGGGTTTCCTGTAGTGGTGGACACACTGCTGATTGACGTGTCCTGGGGACAGAGGGATGGGCCCGCTGGGTGGGTGCTGTACTGGTGTTTCCAGAGGGGGGAGGTTCTGTGGTGGCTTGTGACAGTGGCAGGGGAACCGACTGTCACGCGGTCCCTGATGGGCTGGGCTGGTCATCTTGATCCAGGCATGCAAAGCTGCTGTCATCAGTGTGGGCCTCTTCTGTGGGGGGAATGGATATGTCTGGCACCTCCTGTCCGGTGACATTGGGTAGGGGTCCTGTTGGGGTGTAAATGCAGAGTTTTCGTATCTGTGTGTGCCATCTGGTGCATTGGGTGAGTTACCCTCTACTCCTGTGCTTGCATTATTGTGTTTGCCCTTGTGTGATTAAGGTTTTGGGGTCTGTTTAGGTATCTGTACTGGACATGCTTTGCCAATGGGTGTCCATGCTTTGGTGTTGCTTGCAGGGCTTGGTATTGGGATGTGTGGGTTGTGATAGTGGGGCATCTGTGAGGTGTTGGAGTGATGGCGGTGAGGGGGTGGGTGGGGGTATGTGATGGTATGCAGGTAGGGTGGGGGGATATAATAGTAAAGATTTGACTTACCCGAGTCCATTCCTCCTACTACACCTGCGAGGCCCTGAGGATGCAGTATTGCCAAGACTTGCTCCTCCCATGTTGTTAGTTGTGGGGGAGGAGGTGGGGGTTCACCGCCAGTCCTCTATACAGCAATCTGGTGTCTGGATACCACGGAACGCACCTTCCCCGGTAGATCGTTCCACTGCTTCCTAATGTCATCCCATGTTCTTGGATGCTGTCCCACTGCATTGGCCCTGTCGACGATTCTTCGCCATAGCTCCATCTTCCTAGCAATGGATGTCTGCTGCACCTGTGATCCGAATAGCTTTGGCTCTACCCAGATGATTTCCTCTACCATGACCCTGAGCGACTCCTCATAAAACCTGGGGTGTCCTTGAGGTGCCATGGTGTGGTGTGGGTGATGTGTGAGGTGATGTTTGGTGTGCTGTGTGTGTGTTGTGTTGGTGTGTGGTTTGAGGTGCGTGGATGTTGTATGAGTGATGGTGTTGTGTGCCTCTGGATGCTGGTGTTGTCTTTGCTATTCTCTCTCTCTCTGCTTTTTGAACAAATGTCGTTGTAGGGAGTTGTGGGTAATGTGGGTGTGTGTTTTATAGTGTTGTGGGTGTGGTGTGTGTATGTGTATCAGGTGTGTGTATTTTGAATTGTCCAATGTGGTTGTGTTTTGTAAATTTGTGTGTATTTTGAGCGAGGCGGTGTGTACAGCCAGTGGATTACTGCGGTTGTAAGACCGCCACGTTGATTCGTGGGTCGTGATAGTGTGGGCGTATTCTTGTTGGCATGACGGTGTAGGTTTGGCTATCGACAGTTTATCAATGACCTTTGGTGTGGCGGACTTGTGTGGGTGTCTGTATTGTGGCGGATTCCGAAATGTGGGTCGTAATATCTGTAGCAGAATTCCACCACCACAACAGTATGTTGGCGGGCTTCAGCACGGCAGTAAGCAGGATTTACCACCAGAGTTGTAATGAGGGCCTTAATTTTTAAACAGATCTAATTCACAAACACAAACTTCTACGAAAACAGGAAATAACTTGTAATCCCACAATCCTTTTCACGAGCCATTCTCAACCTATAACAGCACAGTCTTGTCCACCAATTCATGTGTGGCTTTTCTCACCAACAGACCTATCCCAGCGCGGCTAAATTACGTCACACTCACTTCGCTCAGCCACTGCGACTCACTTCAGAGCAGTCTCATACGCCTTTCATACCAAACCTAAATGCAAATATTGCAAGCACAAAAACCAAGCCTGTCTCCTCACTAGAGGTAGGGCTCAAATGCTTTGAAAGCTGTACAGACCTTTAGACTGTGGCCTTTCGCACAAACAGCTACTCTTCAGGCTATGGCTTTGTCCCAAATGCAAGTATGTTTTGACCCTCAAACCTCACTCCGATTGATACGGATCCTCCATGTGCACAGAGTATTCACCTAATACCAAAAAACAGCACACGCACTCAAAGAAAATCTACCGGTACTGTCGATAGTTCTCAATCGACCAAAACCTGAGCTGCAGACGATACATTATACATGTTTTTCCATACGCTTGCACAATACTCCAGAGTCTTAGACCTCGCATGACCTGCTAACAACAACAAGCACAAGGGCAATTTTTGAGCACAAAGGGCAGCATTCACTTGGAGTACGCCAACTCCCCACTCTCTTACTTGGAGTACACAAACTCTCTACTTAATTAGCCTTGGAGTATGCAAACTACCTACTCACTTCATACATCATACTTCACCACGATTTGCTAAAGCATTGCAAGTGCAAACCCTATTCAAAACACATACTGCATACTTGTAACACAACGCTGGAATTTCACCAACCCTTATACTACACCAAAAACAACTCACAATGTGGGCAAATTCTGACTCTCCCCCTCACAAGACAAAACCATAACTCTGCTACCAAAAACTATGGGCCTAGGAAAATGTTTCCCCCCAGCACGCAGGTGAGACATCATCACTATTCTCACCTATTGAGGTCGACTGAATCTTTGGACTTGGCGAAGAGTGTAGTAGTCAGAAGCATTGAATCACCAATCAATGACATTATAATATAAACAATTCTAGACACCATGAACATTTTAACACTAAATCAAACTCCAAACCAAATAAAGTTTCAAAGCTTTATTACAAACCCAAAATCAATGTCACATATATGGTACAGAAGACTAAGTTATAAACATACACGAAAACTATAGGCTGTCCGAAACATCTGAAAAGATTTAACCTACTCCTTAACAGCACAAAACCTACGAAACACTCCAAAAGAATGATATAGATTAGCAACAACACAATATTCACACTATTGTTAGAATTCAAAGCAGTTGATGGTGACATCAGTAAATCATCAAAATACAGTTTTCCATAATCAATTTCAGATTTCTGGTTTCAAAGCTGGGCCATTCCTATCACTAATGTGAATTTGGACTTGCATGTGTGGGAACGGGCTAACACATGCAGGCAAAATCAAAAATAAAGGAAAGTAAAAAATAATTCAGAAAATATCTAAACTAGGGCAACTCACTATAAAAAATTGCACTGGTGTAGGTACCAAACTGGAAGGGAAATAAGAAACCACATTTAGTTATACCTTTCCTCATGGGACAGCATACAGTGATGATTCATCAACGGTCACCTTCTTCCGGCATCAGTTGACAACAGCATCAGGACACTGCAGAACACAGGCTGCATATAGGACAGATCAGTAGTTCAGAATTAGTTGGCCTTGTTAATACTGAATCATATAACAGAATAATTCAATGAAGACAATGCTATGATGAGAAAATTTGGTCTAGGAATATGAAGAATAGTAGGGTGACAGTAGACGTAAGCAGACTCCGATAGAGTTCTGAACAGCATCAAAGCAGGGGACGAGACAAACTGAAGACTAACCCTAAGTTCAAATCTTCTGACTGATTAAAATAGGCACAATCCATTTATTGGTCCTTCAGGTGGGTGCACTTCAGACGTCATATTCAACATCTAATGGCTGCAGATGATACCACCAAATTTGTTACTATTCCGAAGAGCAAAAATGCATTGTCATCTGTGTGTTTTCACACATTCCCGACAAAACATTACATTCTCTAGTTATTTGTTACTTGAGAATTTTCCCTCACAACACACAATAAACAAAACAAATTTCCTGCCTTATTTGACAGATAGACCAAATAAAACAACATTGTAAATCCTAAAACATGTGTCTTGCCTTCAATACAGTAGGACATTCAACATCACATTAGCAGCCTAAGAAAAGAATTGAGGTCAGAGTGGACAAATAAACAAGTGATTTTCCATTACTGCTGCAAAATGAATCATTCAGGCCTAGTCAATCTAAGAAGCCTTAATATACATTAATACATCAATAAACCTATTGCTCACCAACCAATTCAAATATGCAAAGCAAAATATGTAATTGCAAACATTATTTATGACATGTCAGCAATTTTAAACATGCATTTATTTTTCTGCACACATGTAACTTATACCAATAAAATGAATGTAATCAATATGTATGATTAATTTAATATTCATTTCATACTTTCAATTCTTAATCTACATCCTAATAAAAACACTCAGGGGGTCATTCCGACCCTGGCGGTCCATGACCGCCAGGGCCGGGGACCACGGAAGCACCGCCAACAGGCTGGCGGAGCGGCCATTTGGCAGTGACCACATGGCGGGCAGCAACCGCCGCCCGCCGCGGTCAGAATGACCGCCTCAGTGTTAATTCACATTAGCACTTCATTTCACATAAATGCAAAACTCCCATGTTAAAACGTAGTGTTTAATATGAGTGGTGGCCACATGGTTCTCCAACATTAAAACGTGCACATTTTACAACTTGTGTTATTTTCTCTGTTAGGCCTTTAAATCCTTTAAATGTAGGTTATTAATCACCATATGCTAACTTCTATGCCACTCATTTATTAATACATTTGATCTCTCGTATTTCCAACAGTCGGACGCCACCCCCGAGGAATTTCAGGCCGGTCACAGAGTCACATGGACCCCCAGGTACAGTACCTTTGAAATTGGGGAAACAAAAACATTGCATGGAGTCAGGGAGGTGAGGCGTCACTGGAGCTGGTGTAGCATCGGTTCCTTACTGCTACCGGGGAGGTGAGACATTGGTTCCTTAATGCTAGGCAGGGGAGGTGAGGTGTCGGTTCCTTACGGTTGCAGGGGAGGTGATACAGCATCAGTGGTGAGGTGTCAGTTGCTTACGACAAGGCGGGGTTTATGAATCAAGCAGATCAAGATGTGATGCATTGACTTTGTGGTGTTGCAATCACACTATGCTATGCTATGGTGCTATGGTAGAGTGGGAGTCGGGTGTCACGGATGTCGGTGACACAACATTCAGGACTCACACTGTGCAGGACTTTAAAGGTGCTGTGGTGGCATTGAGCCTGCGGTGTCAGTTGTTGCACTCAGCTTAGGCCACCGCTCCAGTGCTGGCAGTGGCTCAAGGTTGGTGCCGGGTTCGAAGTAGCTCTGGAGTCTATGTACTTGTTTCTTCTTGGTTACACCAGAACTCACTCCAAAGGGCCCAGGAGCTGGATTAGGCACCACTTGGCAAGCCAGATCTTTCAGCAGAAGAGCCCAGACACTGGCAGATGAAGTCTTTGATGTCTCTGAGACTTCTTAACAGGAGGCAAGCTCAGTCCAATCTCCTAGAGAACCTTTGGAAGCAGGATGTAGAAAGCAAAGTCCAGTCCTTTCACTCCCAGGACAAACACAGCAAGCAGCAGGTCAGCATAGCAGAGCAACAGGCAGAGTGGTAGTCCGTCCTACAGCAGCCAGATCTTCCTCCTGGCAGAATGTCCTCAGTCCAGAAGGATTCTAACTTTGTGGGGTCAGAGGTCCTGTACTTATACACATTTCTGCCTTTGAAGTAGGCAAACTTCAAAGGAAAGTCTTTGTACTGCTTTTCCTGCCCTGTCCCCAGACAAACTCCAGGGGGCTGGGGACTGCTTTGTGTAAGGACAGGCACAGCCCTGTTTAGGTGCAGGTGTCAGCTCCTCCCATCACACTAGCTCAGGAAGACCCATCAGGATATGCAGGGCACACCCCAGCTCCCTTCGTGTGACAGTCAACAGTGAATTCACAAACAGGCGAACTGTTATCCTGACCCAGATGTGAATTCCACAGACAGGCAGAGGCACAGAATGGTTAAACATTTTCAAGTTTACAATTTAAAATAAGTATTTTTAAATTGTGAGTTCAGAGACTCTAAACTACACATCTCTAGATGCTCCCAATGGGAAATTACACTTAAAAGATATTTTGAGGCAATCCCCATGATACCCTATGAGAGAGATAGGACTTGCAATAGTGAAAAATGAATTTAGCAGTATTTCACTAGCAGGACATGTAAAGCACACCAGTACGTGTCCTGCCTTTTAAATACACTTCACCCTGCTCATGGGGCTGCCTTGGGCCTTAGTGGTGACTTAAATGTTGTAAAAGGGAAGGTTTGGGCCTGGCAAGTGGGTGCACTTGCCAGGTTAACATGGCAGTTTAAAACCGCACACACTGCAGTGGAAGGATTGAGACATGGTTACAGGGCTACTCATGTGAGTGGCACAATCAATGCTGCAGACCCACTGGTAGCATTTGATTTACAGGCCCTGGGCACACAAGGTTCACTATACTAAGGACTTACTGGTAAATCAAATATGCCAATCATGGATAAATCAATCACCAATATCATTTAGACAGAGAGCAATTGCACTTTAGCACTGGTCAGCAGTGGTGAAGTGCCCAGGGTCCACGAAATTCATCACAGGATCAAAAACAGGAGGTCAGAAGCCAACAGACAGTGAAAACCATGGCAAGGGCTGAGAGATCTAACACCTTCATGGGGACTTCTTACCTGAAAGGAAACAGCTGAATCAAGAACTTCCAGCAACGATCAGTGCTACTAACGTGACACAAGCTTGAATTAGTCAGGCTTTAAAAACAAGGGAACAGGTCTACGTTTATTATATATGGGAGTGCTTCTTCATTGATTGGCAAGTTTTTGTGAGTGTTGATGAGTGGGTGATTGTGTGGTTTAGCTGGATGAGTGGGTGCATTGATAAATAAATGAGTGACTCAAAAACATGCAGAATTATTATTTGAATGTGTGCAGGGATGGATGGTTGTATGGGTGAGTGCACAGAAGAATTGTTGGTTAAGGCAGTTCATGAATGAATGAGTGAATAAGTGCATGGGTGGATGCTAACTGGTTACAATGATCCTAATCAGAGGCTTCAAAGAAGTGGTAATGTTTTTAAATTGTGACTAATTATCATTATTTCTGGATTCTTTATCATTATACCAATGGGCCCATAGTATGTAAACATATTTCCACCTTTATTCCACTGCAAGCTGAACACAGAAGTGGGAACAATAATGCCATGGTTGTCAATAGTATGTATAAAATACTGTCATTATGCAAGAAGAAGCATTGTGCTCACGGTAGGCATATACATGCCATGGATACCCATAGTCTGTCTAGAACTATCACCAGTACATAAAGAATTCTACTCATAATGTCTGTGTCAGTATTGAGGCACAAGTGCAGACCATCATGTCATGGGTGTCCACAATTGCCAAAGGAAGGCACCATTATCTCAGGGTTTGCTTGCTGCAACAGGTGGCTACCATCATGCCATTGCTGCTCATAGTAAATCAGTCATGGCTAGCTTGCATACCACTCACATTTCACAATAAACTACAAATGCATGTAATGAATGATGTGTGGCCCATTAAAACACTCGCCCAGAGTAAATATAAGCCACCATAACATGAACTTTCTATAAAGGAATACATACTTCCAGTAGAGAAGAGCCTAGTAAAAAACTTGACCAGCCTGTAATTCTAGGGGATACTTGGGTCACCCTTTTTATAAACAGGAATTATTTTAGCCCCTCTCCAGGAGTTAGGAATAGAGCCATCAGCGGCTGTAGCATTAAGCATCATATTAATATAACCGGCCCAAATCAGTGGCTCAGATTTATACAAATCTCCAGGAATTTTATCAGGGCCAGAGGCTTTGGCTGATTAAAACAATGCTATGGCTATATTAGCTTCTTGTAAGGAGAAAACTATTAGGTCCCTTTTACCATCCATACCTGCCATAACACTGTTATCTGAAGGTTTGGCTAGGATCAACACTGTTGAATACTTGTCAGCACTGAATTTAACGCTGAGTGGAGCATACAAATTGGTGAAATGACTGACCCAGTTCTCTGGTTGAAAATGGCAGTGGTAAGATCTCGCGTTATCAAAATTACCACAGGAAAGAATCTTCCCAAAGGACCCATTATCATTTGACTTTATTGCCTCCAGCAGATCCTGCCAGATAGTATCCTCCCAGGTTCTCTTAACCTGGGCAAGGGTGTTTTTATACTTCATTCTAGTTTCTCTTATCGCTACCTGTGAACAGCTCATAACAGAAGTTTTTAGGACCGGTTTTGCCTCTGAATATTCGGTGTTATACCATTTCTTTTTGTTGGTTACAACCAACTGTCGGGAAGATACCTTTTTATAAAAAATGTCCTGACGTTTGGAAACAAGTATCTCATGAATGGTAAGAATTGGGATGTCCTCAACATCATAATTTTAATTTTTAGATAGAGCCGCCACAAACAGGTCATAAATCCTCTATACATGTATGGGTTAGACAATACTTTTGGCCATAAAGCTCATCGATCATTGTTAGACTTGGCATCCTTGGCATGGTCTCCCCTAACCTTTTGCCTCTGTTTCCCAGGTTGATGATGTGTGCTGGACTCTGTTTTTGCTGTTTTTGTTACTGTGGGCACTTTACCACTGCTATCCAGTGCTAAAGTGCAAGTGCTCCTATACAAAATGTATATGTAATTGGATCTCCATGACTGGCATATTTGATGTACTGGTACATCCCTAGTACAGTGTACAAGAGGTGCCCAGGGCCTGTAAATCAAATGCTGCTAGTGGGTCTGCAGCACTGGTTGTGCCACCCACATGAGTAGCCATGTAAGCATGTCTCAGAATGCCACTGCAGTGTCTGTGGGTACAGCTTTAAAGTGCCAATTCGACTTGGCAAGTGTACCCACTTGCCAGGCCTAAACCTTCCCCTTTCTTTCATATATGACACCCCTAAGGTAGGCCCTAGATAGCCCCATGGGCGGGGTGCTGTGTATGGTTAAGGTAGGACATATACTAATGTGTTTTATATGTCCTAACAGTGAAATACTGCCAAATTTGTTTTTCACTGTTGCAAGGCCTATCCCTCTCATAGGTTAACATGGGGGCTGCCTTTCAATATGATTAAAGTGTAGATTCCCTTTGGGAGCGGATAGACATGTGGAGTTTGGGGCTCTGAGCTCACAATTTAAAAATACATATTTTGGTAAAGTTGATTTTGAGATTTTTTGTTTGATAATGCCACTTTTAGAAAGTGAGCATTTTCTTGCTTAACCCTTTCTGTGACTCTGCCTGTTTGTGGATTCCCTGTCTGGGTCAGTTTGACAGTTGTGCTGTTTGCACCTTTCTCTAGACAGTGACACAAAGGGAGCTGGGGTGTAGCCTGAATATCCTGATGAATCATCTGTGCTAAGAGGGAGGGGAGGAGTGGTCACTCACACCTGAAAGGGCTGTGCCTGCCCTCACAGAATGCAGTCTCCAACCCCCTGGTGTGTGTCTGGGGCCTTGCCTGGGCAAGGCAGGATTTTACAAACAAAAGAGACTTTCCTTTGAAGTAAGCCTACTTCAAAGGCCAAAATGTGTTTAAGAAGGGCACCCAAAACCACAGACTTTAGATCACTTCTTGACATCAAGAGGAACCTCTGCCTGGAGAAGAGTTGAAGAGCAGCCCTGCCTGTGACTGTGCTTTGTGGAGCTATCCTGCAGTTGCAGCTTCTGCCTGGTGAAGGGGACAATGACTGGACTTTGTTGTGCATTCCTGCTTGTGAAGAAATCTCCAAGGGCTTGTCCTGAGCTTGCCTCCTGTTGTTGAAGTCTCAGGGCCATCAAAGACTTCCCCTGCCAGGACCTGGACTCTCTGCTGAGACTCCTGCCCTGCCAAATGGTGCCCTATCCAGTTCCTGGGCCCTTGACAGATGAAGCTGGCAGACCAAGATTGAGAATCCAGGCACAGACTGCCGTGCGGAGAAATTTCTGACGCAACCTCCGAGAGCGGCTGAAGAAACGACACGCCGCTGGCTCATCGGCTGAAATTGATGCACCACCTGCAGTGTGGCTGGAAGATCGACGCATGCGGCTGGAGAAACTACATGCTGCATCGCTTAAGGAGGCTGGTAACATTGCAACCCACACAGCGCAGTTTTGCTAACGCCGTGTGGCAGGATTTTCAACGCAAACCTTGCTGGCGCAGAAAAATGACCCAATTCCTGCCCGGACCCGACTGCTGCCCAGATCGACGCATCGCTCTTCTGAGGAGAGGAAAACCGACACACACCAACACGACTGGAGAAGGAGAAACAACGCACAATCTCGCTTGCGGGTGACAAATCAACACACCAGCTTTTTTGACGTACACTCGCCGGTGCGTGTTATTTTAACACTACCCAAGTACTTTTCAACGCAAACAGTGTTCTACCTGTTTACAAAAGAATTTAAGACTCTTTTTGCTTTTAAAATTAATAATTTGACTTGTGTATGTTGAATTTTTGTCATTTTGGTCTTGATTTGTTTAGATAAATATTTTCTATTTTTCTAAACCTGCGTTGTGTCATTTTGTAGTGTTTTCATACTGTGTGTGTTGGTACAAATACTTTACACATTGCTTCTGAAGTTAAGCCTGCCCGTCTGCTCATGCCAAGCTACGAAGGGGGTGAGCAGGGGTTAACCAAGGGTGATTCTCCTTTACCCTGACTAGAGTGAGGGTCCTTGCTTGGATGGGGGTAACCTGACTGCCAACCAAAGTCCCTATTTCTAACAGTAAAGCACTAACTTCTACTACAGGTTATATAAGTAATCGTTTATCTAGGTTTCTGTAGGCAATATAGGAAATGGCAGCATATCCTCCTAACTGGCATACACTTTGAGAAGTAGATTAAAAATACAGGCTGCACAAAAAGGCATTAGTGCAAAGTTAAAGTAAATACAAAAAAAATGTAGACATAAAGTAGATTTAAACATTTTTCCCTTTGATACATAATAAACTAAACCCACCTTTGCTACCTACAATAGGCCCACCTCTCTCCCACATCGCCCCCACCCCTACCAATGTCCAAAATAAATATAAATGTCCAAATGTCCGAAAACCACAAATACCCTGCCCAAATTCCTTCCCTTTCCACCCACAAGAAAACTCCCTCCCATCAATACAAAAAATTAATCAAAGGGCTATCATAGTGCATTCTCGATGAGGGCCCACAGGTGTTGCATCTGGGCCTCAAGGAATGCCATCCTATGGCCCAAGTGTGCCAGCTCATGAAGCACTTGATGATAGTGAAGCTGGTCTGAAAGGGGGGGCCACAATGGAGGTACGGGGACAGGCAGCTCCATGCTGGTGGCAGCACTGGTGTAGCCTGGAGGTGCAGGCAGTTGACTGGTGGTACTGGGCCCTCTTGTCCACCAGCCATTGGTACTGGGCTCTGGAGGCCTCCAGCCCCTGCTGTCAGAGCACGGCTGCTATCTCCTGCTAGGTTTGTGGTGGTTGTGGACCAGCAGGAGTAGTCATAATAAGAAAGAAAAAAGAAAAATGACACATTGTAACAAATGCTCTATTCAAAAACTTAAATTATAGAGTGGCTGCGAATGCATACTACACATAACTGGGAGATTGCTTGGGACTGTTTTGTGGGGTGGGGTTAGGGTTTCATTATACTTTTGGGAGTCGATATAATTAGTAATGTGAGATGCCTCAGGATTTATTTTCCTTGAAGGGATTTCCATCTTATTGTGAGTCAGTAATAACTTTATTCGGCCAGAATTGACAATAAACGATATGCAAGCACAAATAAAATATCTAAATAAAACCCAAAAACAACCTCAAAACAATAAAAAACAGTACAGTGAAAACCAGCCAAAAATGGCTGGAAATAAAATAACATTTTATGCTGCAAGAATAATACTATTACTCAATATGTAGCAGTGATGCAGCCTACAGTCACTATAAAAAGAACAGTTTGTTAATAGTGATGTAAAAGAACAACCCACATCTAGGGAGCAAACCATCCAAGGATTTTCTACACCTCAATGCTGCTTTGAGAAACAAATTGACTGTAAAACAGGCGACAGGGCTGAAGATAAAATAAAGCTTCCCTACACTTCCGAAGCACTACAAAAATTAATAAGGATTTAAGGAAACAGCGAAAGAGAGGGTTACAAATTTTACCAAAATATATGATGTGCATCAAGGTTTGGTCTGCCAAGCTATCACATGGGCAATGCGGAACAACCCCCCCTTAGGACTGCAGTCCTCCCAAAAACATAAAAGCCACCAAACTGTTCCTGCCCTAAAACAAAAGAGGAGAGACATTTCGCAATGTGTGAGACCTACGGTCAGTTACAGTACAGGTCCAGCAGCCGTTGTGAACCTATAGTATTCCCTCACAGAACTTTTATTCAATTCATGACACAGCCTATGCATTTGGCAGAACTCCAAAAAAACAAAGCTTAACCTTTGATTTATAATTCGTTTTAATGTTAGAAGCATCAGAGAACAGGGCAGACAATCCCATTGCGCATAATGTTTTAGAGATGTAATCTAACCAGGAGAATTGAGAGGCCTCTGTCCTAACTAAGCCAATCAGTGATGACATCCCTGCACAAACTAGCATCAGAGTTAAGCCATACACTGACCCACAACTGCAAGGGGGAAAAATTTACTTTATCTGAAATGTACTGTTGGTTTGGCTCTAACTGCATGCTAAAATTTGAGCTAGAGGGTGGGAGGTAAATAACCTCTTGCAACTTTGATTTTCCTCGGTGTGGAGGGAAGAAACGTTATGAATCTTCCAGGCTCCAGCATCAAACAGGGCAGCGGAGATGCACCAAATATTATATATGTTTAAAAGGGGAGGAATGGTTCCTTTCCCGCTAGCCCAAAGTAGGTTAAGTACTGCGTCCTGCCCACTACTGAGTTTTAATTGTGAGCTGTGGTTGCAAGGTACACATAGAGTTAAAAATACACCCAAGGTAGCTGAAGTTGTTCACGCTGCTGAGCGATTGACCTTTTATTACAAGCTTGTTATGTGTTTTTGCATGGCTCACAAGCCATAATGTGCAAATTCCCATAGTTTGTTGCCAAATATAAGCTACTCATAAAGAAACAAAGCGCTCAACTTACACCCGAAGTACATTCAGGGCTCATGCCAGTGGAACTGCATCATCGTCATATAATAATGCTGGCACCTATGTATGAGTGATTAATCAGTGAGGCCTTATTCATGGGGGAGGCGGGAGTCCATTGATGTAAATAATGAAAAGTAACTGGTCCAAAATGCACCCTTGCCACCCCCTCGGGCAAGGGTAAAAACATCTGACAATTGACCTGCCAGGCCAAAACATACTTTTACCAAAACATGCTTTTGCAGCAAGATTTTCATGAAGGACATGTAAAAAGTTTATTAAAGCCACCTCCACCCCAAGATCCAATAACATCAGCCATAGCTTGGTTCTGTTGACACAGTTGAAGGCTGTGTAGAGGTCTAGAAAGGCCAGATACAGAGGGCTGTGCTTACTAATATTGTACCTGCCAGTCATCAAATTCAAGCTCAAGCACTGCTCCACCAGCACAGAACGGAAGCCAAATTGGAAGAGCCATAGGATATTATTTTCATCGGTCGAGGCTGTGAGGCGGTTTAAAACCACTCTGTCAGTTAGTTTGAACAAGCTGTTGATGAACCAGATAGGGTGATAACATTGTGAAACATGCAATCCATTTTTTTAAAGATGGGTCTGATGGTAGATAAGAGCCAGGAGCAAGATATATTATTGTTCCAAGAGGGGTTAAAGGCATTGGTGATCAGAGGTCCCCACAACTCGATATTGCAGTCGTTGAAGTCCATCGGTAACCCATCAAGCCCGGGGCATTTCCACTTGCTCACTGCCGGATATCAACCTCTACTCCTGGAAATGATACAAGAAATGGTTGTTGTAGGGCTGTTGTAGGGCTGAGTGGGGTAGTCTGTCCTCCAGAAGTTCCCACAGATTCTCCTTTTCCTCCAGATGGTAAATGGCACTAAAATGCCAGACCCATTTTGGCCACAAAATGTTACCACTCGGGAGTGTACTAAGTGCCAGTAAGTTCCATGTTTATTTTCTTTATTTACAGGTTCTTCATACATTGAGAGCAATGTCAGCAGGACACAATCACTGGTACCGGCAAACTGCCAGTTCCAACGTTTCTGTTCCAATATTTGATTATGTCCCCACCAACCTTCCATTCCCAACATTCTAATGCCCCACATACCATCCCTCCAAACAGTTTATAACACAACAAAATACTGACTAACTTATATATAATATTAACAAGAAGAAGCATCTAAACTTCTCAAAGTTTCCATCAAATATTTTTTTTCTTTTACTCCATCATAAACTCTTTAAGATCATCCGTCAATTTCCTTTCTCTCACACTCCATCATACCAGCACTTCTGGATCACTCTGAACTCCATTATTTGTCTCCACATAGATCACACACATCTCGCTTACCCTGGAATTAGTTTTAACTCTTGGACACACATCATCACCCATCAAATATCCACTTACATCATCCTGCATATTGCACTCTTGATCATTATGTACAGTAACGCCCTTGCACAAACTCACATGGCACAAATTCCGTACCCTACCATCTTCAAGTCTCACTGCACCTTCTAACTCCTTCACAATCCTTAACGGAGCAGACCAAAGAGGTGCTCCTTTTTCTACTAGACCTAATTTTCTCACTCTCACATACTGACCAACCAAAATTTTAGGCACATTTTTTACCCATATTAACTCTGTTCTTCACTTGAATTTGATACTTTTCCACATCCCCCCTCATCTGGAGATCAACTTCTGGCTTTCCTTTCTATTTCTTCTTATTGCTCAACCACCACAGTACAGGTTTTGAAGAAGGCTTCCTTTATATTTAAAAGGTATTTTACCCGTTACTATCTTTGACTACGCTATTGACCCGTTCAAACTTGCCATTACTTGCGGGACGATATAATGATGCTCCTACATGACTGACACCACACTTTTCCAAAAATGACTGCATCTTACTTGATGTAAGTTGCACCCCATTGTCGGGCACCAATGTTTCTGGAACACATTCCCTGGAAAAAACAACCTTCAAAAAATCAATTACCACATGCATGGTCACACCATTAACCATACGTACTTCTGGCCACTTGGTGTAATAATCCATGAGAACAATGTTATGTGCCTCCTTGGACGGCAATGTGGCACATTGTACCATAAAATCATTCGCCACCTTCCACCATGGCCCATCCAGAAATTCTACCATTTGCAAGGGTACCACCACAGGTTTGATCACCTTGTCACTTGCCTTGCATGCACTACACTCCCTCACCCAACTATCCACCATACCATCCAGAGATGGCCACCAAAAGCTCTCTTTGATTTTCCTCCTGGTATTTGACATCCCACCATTTTCTTCCTGTCCTAACTTGATGATACTTTCATGCATCCCACTAGGAGGTACAAACCTATATCCTCTCAGAACAATACCATAATGCATGGATAATTCTCCCTTTGCCTTCAAAAATGTGCTTTATTCACCTTGCAGTTTCCATTCTGATGGCCATCCTTTTACAACCACATCTTTTTCCATTTTCTCCATCCATTTCACTTCTGACAACTCCAAACTGTTCTTCATATCTCTACCCTCACCATGCACAATATCTTCATACGTATACGATACATCACATTCACTCTCATCCATTTCATGTGTGTTACAAGCTTCCATCAGTAACCGTGACAACCCATCAGCAACACAATTTTTATTTCCGAAGCCATGGTCTATGTCATGATGGTACATGTGCAACTTTGAAGCCAAATGTGCTAACTGTGGAGTGAGATTTTGTCCACCTGCAGGTTTTAACATCTTTATTGAAGGTTTATGGTCTGTACAAATTTCAAATCTTCTTCCCCATACATACATTCTTAAATGTTCTACAGCCCAAGTTGCAGCAAGTAATTCTTTCTCTGTCACAGAATAATTTATTTCCACTTGCGTAAGGGTACGAGACGCATGTGTAACCACCCACTCAATTACATTCTTCCTTTGTGATAAAAAAAAGCTCCTATTCCGTAACTACAGGCATCCATATATATGGTATCATCTACTACCATTACAAATGACTTCAAACAAGATGGATTCACAATCTCTTTCGTGAGTGCTACAAAGTCCTCGTTGTGTTCCCACCTCCAACAAAATGTTGCATTTTTCTTTAATAATGCCTGTAAATTCTTCACCTTTGAGGCATAATTCTTCACAAAACGAAAACAAAACTCTGTTAATCCCATAAAGGACATCAAATGCTCCTTACACTTCGGCTCTGGGCCATTCACAATGGCTTCAACATGAATGATTTTGGGACGTATACCTTCCTTAGATATAACATGCCCCAAATACTCCACCTGCGTTTCCAAAATCACATTTCTGTTCCTACACTGTCAGGCAATTTTCCAATACAGCATGTAAAACGTCCTTCAAGATCCTATTGTGCTCATTTTCATCCTTCCCAAATACAAATATGTCATCCTTAAACATCTTTGCACATCTTATTCCCAATAGTACGCTAGACATCTCCCTTTGAAACACAGCAGGTGAACTTGGCAAACCAAATGGCATTCTTTCATAGTGGAACATGCCTTCAGGTGTTAAAATGCTGTACAATGTTTACCTTTATTTGATGATACGCGCTGGCCAAGTCAATTGTAGAGAATACATTGGCCTCCCCAATAGACAACACCAGTTCTTCGGGTCAAGGAAAAGCATCCACCCAAATGGCTTAGTTGAGACATCATAAGTCCACACACAATCTTGAGTCTCCAATGGATTTCAGCAAAATTATGACCAGAGATACGTAGTCTGGACTTTCAATGGGTTCAATAATGTCTTTTTCACATACATTTTGCAATATTTTCCTCAGTTTCATTCTGTAGTTCAATGGAACATTTATCAACTTCTGCCTTAGAGGCACATCATTTTTGTACATGACTATCCTGTGTTCAAAGCATTTAATGCACTGATCCCCCAAATTACTCATTTTTCTAATTAGTAAGCACCATCTCCCTTGTACTATAAGTGTTTTACTCTTCTACAGCATACACAGGCAGGTTGGCATGTGGGTCTATTTTTATCCCAAGCTGAAACATATGTGGCCACCCCAGGATCATAGCACCTTTCTCAGCTACGAACACTTCACCAACACACTTCCTACCAGCAAATTCTAACTCAGCTTGCATTACACCCACTATCAAAATCTTATGCCCAGAAGACCTACCTGGTCTTATGTTAATGTTCTCCAACTTCCTTCCCAGCCACAGTTGCTCAAACAATATTTTACCCATTATGGTGTACCATGCACATGAATGCACCATAACTTCTACTTGTACCCCATCAATGCTCAATGAACATTTGGGCAATCGTACACCCTGTTTCTCGAGTGGCATAGAGTGCAGTGGTGTAGAGTGCAGTAGTACAGAGTAGAGTGGTGTAGACTACAGTGGCAGAGATTGCCATGTTGCAGAGTAGAGTGTCAGTGCAGTGGTGTAGAGTGGAGTAGAGTGGCACAGAAAGCAGTGGCATAGAGTACAGCGATGCAGAGTAGAGGGCAGTGGCGTAGAGTGCAGTTGTTTATAGTGCATTGGCATAGAGTGCAGTGGCATGGAGTGCCATGGGGCACAGTAGAGTGGCATAGCGTGCAGTGGAGTAGAGTGGCATACAATAGAGTGGCAGAAAGTGCAGTAGTGCAGGGTGGTGCAGTGGCATAGAGTGCAAAGTAGACTCGCATGGCATAGAGTGCAATGGTGTAGAGGGGTGCAGAGTGGAGTAGTGTAGAGTGGTGCAGTGCAGAGTAGAGTATAGTTCTGTAGAGTAAAATGGCATAGAGTGGAGTGATTCAGAGTAGAGTGGCATAGAGTAAAGTGGCATACAATGCATTAGTAAAGAGTAGAGTGGTGTAGAGTACAGTGGCGGAGAGTATAATGTTGCAGAGTAGAGTGTCAGTGCAGTGGTGTAGAGCTGCACAGGGAACAGTGGTGTACAGTATGGTGGTGCTGAGTATAGGGCAGTGGCCTTCAGCGCAGTTGTTTAGAGTGCATTGGCATAGAGTGCAGTGGCAAAGAGTGGCATGGGGCAGAGTAGAGTGGCATAGAGTGCAGTGGAGTAGAGTGGTATACAATAGAGTGGCAGAGAGTGCAGAAGTGTAGAGTGGTGCAGTGGCATAGAGTGCAAAGTAGACTTGCGTGGCATAGAGTGTAGTGGCATAGCGGCGCAGAGTGGAGGAGTGTAGAGTGGTGCAGTGCAGAGTAGAGTATAGTGCTGTAGAGTGAAGTGGCATTGAATGGACTGATGCAGAGTAGAGTGGCATAGAGTGCATTGGTGTAGAGTGTATTGGCATAGAATGCAGTAGTACAGAGTAGAGTGGTTTAGAGTACAGTGGGGGAGAGTGCAGTTTTGCAGAGCAGAGTGTTAGAGTGAAGTGACATATAGTGAAGTTGCTTAGAGTGCATTGGCATAGAGTGCATTGAAATAGAGTGCAGTGGGGCAGAGTGACATAGAGTGCAGTGGTGTTGAATAGATTGTTTCAGAGTAGAGTGCAGTGGCATAGAGTGTACAGGTGCAGTGGCATAGAATGCAGTGGCACAGAGTGCAGTGGCGTAAAGTAGATTGTTTTGGAGTAGTGTGAAGTGGCATAGAGTGAGAGGTGCAGGGTAGAGTGGAGTTGCGTAGAGTGACATAGAGTGTGATGGCATCGAGTAAAGTGGTGTAGAGTGCTGTGGCATAGAGTGCAGTGGTGCAGAGTAGATGGGAGCGACATACAGTGTATTGATGTAGAGTGCAGGGGCATAGAGTTGAGTGTTACATAGTAAAGTGCACTAGCATAGAGTGTATTAGCATAGAGTGCAGTAGCGTACAGTACAGTGTTTCAGAGTGGCATAGAGTGGAGTTGTGCGGACTAGATTGGTGTTGCCTAGACTGGAGGGGTATAGCGTGCAGAGTGCAGTGGTACAGAGAGCCATAAAGTGCATTGGTATAGAGTAGAGTTGTACAGAGTAGAGTAGAGAGGCATAGGTGAAGTAGCATAGAGTGGAATGGAGAAGAGTGGAGAAGAGTGCAGTGACCCACAGTGCAGTGGAATGGAGTGGTGTAAAGTGGAGTGATGCAGAGTAGGGTGCAGTGGTTTGGAGTGGTGCAGAGCAGAGTGCAGTGGAGTATGCATGGTGTGGTAACACACTACCATTACAGACAACACATTTTTGATTGAAGTGACCAGTACATTTGCACAGACATACATTGTAGGAAGTTGGCTCTGTATATACTATTTCAAAGTGAGAGTGTGCACTGAGTCCAAGGATTCCCCTTAGAGGTTGACAGTGGCAAAATTAGATAATACTAATGATCTATAATGTGGTAGTGTGGTCGAGCAGTAGGCTTATCAGATGATAGTGTTAAGCATTTGTTGTACACACACAGGCAATAAATGAGTAACACACACTCAAGGACTTAACTCCAGGCCAATAGGTTTTTTATATAGAAAAATATATTTTCTCAATTTATTTTAGAACAACAAGATTCAAGATTTTAGGTAAGTACATAAAATGCAAGGTACTTCACACAGGTAAGTATAGAACTTTGATTTAAAACAGTAGTACACACAGTTTTGGATAAATGGCAGTACGCTATTTTAAAAGTGGACACAGTGCAAAAATCAACAGTTCCTGGGGGAGGTAAGCTTTGGTTAGTTTCTCAGGTAAGTAAAGAACTTACACAGTCAGTCTCCTGGGCATAGGCAGCCCACTGTTGGGGGTTCAAGGCAACCCCAAAGCCACAGGACTATCAACACAGGGCTGGTCAGGCGGAGAGGTCAAAGGAGGGCCCAAAACAGATAGGCCCCTATGAAGAACAGGGGTGCTCCAGTTCCAGTCTGCTAGCAGGTAAGTACCTGCGTCCTCGGGAAACAGACCAGGGGGGTTTTGTAGAGCACTGGGGGGGGGACACAAGCACAGAAAACACACCCTCAGCGGCATAGGGGCTGCCGGGTGCAGTGTGCAAAGTAGGCATCGGGTTTGCTATTGAAAGCAAAGGAGGGACCCGGGGGTCACTCTGGCGATGCTGGCAGGGTACAGGGGGGCTTCTCGGGCCAGCCACCGACTGGGCTAGGATGAGGGCCACCTGCTGGTCATTCCTGCACTGGTAGGTGGTTCCTCCAGTCCTAGGGGCTGCTGGTGCAGTGCTTGGTCCAGGCGTCGGGTTCCTTTGTTACCAGGCAGTCGCGGTCAGGGGCAGCCTATGGATCCTCTATGCAGGCATCGACGGAGGGGGTGCAGGGAGGTCAACTCAGGGTGTCCACGTCATCGGAGTCACCTGGGAGGGGGCGTGGCTGGAGGCCGATGGAGCAGCACGCATAAAGCGGAGCTTCCGGCACCCACCGACCAACGCACAATAATCCTGATGCCCCGGGCTCCGAAACCGCCCAAAACAAATTGGGGAAATGGAGAGGAACCTCCGTAGCTCTGAACAAGCGAACGTCTGAGGCGCTGCGGCCGTTTTTGAAGGAATCCCAGAACCCAAAGCTGAACGGGAGTAGAGAAACAAAATGGCGGCCCCCACGAGGATGAGTTAACGTGCCCTGAATGCGAGCGACGAGAGGAGGAGAAAACAAGCCCAGCCGCCAGGAAGGAAGCCCGAGGAGTGAAGCAGGTGCTCAGTACCGGGACCAACCCCCCCGGACCTGAAAAACAAGTAAGCGGCGTGGGCGCAAGGGTGCCGAGACAGAAACGCAACAGGGGAGGCACTGTGAGATCCGATAACATAGTTCTAGCCATCCGCTCGAGAACCGAGAGAGGAGACAAACTGAAATCCCTGAAAGGAAATACATACCGAGGCCAGGAGACGCTCTCGGCCGCGGGGGGGCGGCTGATCGCGCTCCTCCTCTGAGGACGTGGGGTCGGTTGCCTACGACACGAGGCGCCAAGCGAAAGCCGAAAGAGTAAAGAGTAAAGGAAAGCGTCCGAACCGGACCCTCAGAAACGCTGCAGGAAATAGAAGGGTGAATATCAGCAAATAGGAGTCGAAGGGGGGCACCCTTGGGCAAACCGAATATGAAACAGCTACAGGAAAGATCAACATACAAAGGGACGGCAAAAGCAAAAAAGACTAGCAAAGGGCAGAACAAACAGGAAATAACAAAACAGGGGGTACCAAACTCTGGGGAAGGAGAGAAAAAGGAGGAAGGTAATAAAAAAACAGCAAAGAGAAGAAGGGAAAACAACAAGAGGAGACAAAACTGGAGAACAAGGATAACAACTATCTAGACACAAACAACTCCATGACCATGGGCAAGCCAAAAAAAAGAGAAAACCCAGGTGATGAGGCAGGCCCAAAAAGAGGAGACACACACAGAGAAACAGAAGGGAGCACTACATTAGACACCCTGTTACAAGCGATCCAGGCATCCAGAGAAGCTCTAGAGAACAAAATTGACACATTATCTTCTGACCTAACTCTCCTCAGAGAGGACCACAGAAAATTAGCCAACAGAGTGACAGTAAACCAGAAGACAATAGCACAACTTACACCTGAAAACAAAACTCTTACTAAAACAGTGTCCTTACTAACATCCAGGATACAACTACTCGAAACACGGGCTGAGGATGCCGAAAACAGGGAGCGAAGAAGCAACCTAAGGCTGGTGGGCGTCCCGGAGAGATCAGAACAGGATGCACCAGACATGGAATCCTACCTGGAACAATGGATACGCAAAGAAATAGCACCAGAGGGCCTATAGCAATATTTCGCAATTGAGAGAGCCCACAGAGTACCAGCAAGACCCCCTCCCCCAGGAGCCAGACCGCGCCCGATAATAGCAAAACTCCTGCATTTTAAAGACCGAGATCTCATTCTATCGCAAGCACGACGAAAGGGAGAAATTAGCATAGGGGGACATGATCTTTCCAGACTTCACCAGAGACACCCAAAGATTAAGAGCCACCTTCCAGGAGGTCAAACGCCACCTGAGAGAAAAAGGCATCAAATTCGCCATGATGTTTCCAGCAAAACTAAAGATTTTCACAGATAACAACACACTTTTTTTTACAAATCCACAACAAGTGCAGGAACGGATGGAGGACTTAAGCCCAACAGAGAAACACAGCACAACAGAAAACAACAGGCACAGACGAGGGCCAACACAAAAGAAAGAAAGATACGCTACGGACATAGCCCCACCCCGTCACAAACACTTAAAGAAAAACAAGACGCAGTGAGAGCCGTGGCGGCCCTGGGACTTGGGGAGACTGCGGCTGCATCCCTACAACGATCTGAACCCTTCTCAGAGCACGAACAAGATTCGGGACCAGATGAAATATCCTGCTCCTCGCAAGACACAACTGAAGGCCCTCCTAGGGTCACCCCAAGATCATCGGACAAGATCATCTGAAGGCTAACTGGATAAAAAAAACACATGGAGAACAGACGATAAGTGAACAGAGGGTAAGCAATAACAGAAGACTAGATACAAGTGATATGGACAAGTCAGCCCAGACCAGAAAGACAATAAAGGGAAATGAAGCAACGGCAAGGCTTCATGACCGAACGATCAACCCACAAGTAAAGAGCAATAAAAATAAACGAGGCTTGGGAGCTCAGGGGGCTCTACTACACAACAAGACAGACATGCGTTGGCACGGGGCCTACGGGCTTGGCACACGGTACTAGACCAGTCCCCCACACACACGAAGATTGTTAAATTGGGGAAAGTTTGGATGGGGACAGTTGGGAAACCGGTCCTGGGGTTAGGGGTTTGTTTAAAAGATAAGTTAACAAGTTAAAATATGGGGCAAAGACCAGGGGGAACAGACTCACACATCAGGCAAATTAGACAGGACTCCTGGGCGCAGTCACTCAGGAAGCTGAGAGGTAGGCGTAAATGCGACACAGATCTCTACATGAAAGATGACCACAGATAGATCACTAAATTGCAAGATACTTACCTGGAACGTTAAGGGTCTAAACAGCCCAGGGAAAAGATATAAAGTGTACAATCAGATTAAACGGCGGGGAGTACAAATAGCGATTCTACAGGAGACTCACCTGATAGGGAAGGAGGTAATAGCACTGTCAAAAAGATTGAGAGGACAAATATATGATACAGAATACTCAGCATACGCAAGAGGGGTCCTGATTTGGATACGCCCAGGTACCCCCTTCCAAAAAATAGATGCGCAGATAGATGGAGATGGGTGCTTTGTGATGGTGAGGGGGCGTCTTGATGGAAGGGACATAGCATTGGCGGGTGTCTATGCCCCAAACCAGGATCAAAACACATTCTTACAGGGGTTGTCCCAGAAAATGGGGAACTTACCTCACCCAAACAATACTAATAGGAGGTGACTTCAATTGCATAGCAAACACAGCACTAGACAGATCACTCCCGCCACTAGAAACCTCCCCTATTCCAGGGACAGCCAGAGGCTTTGCAGGATGGCAGTCGAACTGGGGCCTGATAGACTCCTGGAGACACCTCCACCCGATGGAAAGGGATTATTCTTTCTATTCACCAGAGCATGATTTACATGTCCGACTAGATGCAATCCTGACTTCCCCAGATATAAATTGTACAGTACGCAGAGCGGAATACTTGACCCGCACAATATCAGACCACAACCCACTGTTACTTACACTAGACTGGCGAAGAGACCACCCTCCCATACCAGACTGGCGATTAAATGTAGAGGCATTGGGGGATAGTGCATACCAACACACAATCCAAGAAGCAATTAAGGAGTACTTTACACACAATGCAGACTCGACCCCCACCCGGGAACAAGAATGGGAGGCATTCAAGGTTACAATCAGGGGTCAATGCATGGCAGGAAGATACGGGGTTAAGAAATTGATAGAAGGGGAACTGGAAAAACAAGAAAAAGCCCTAAGATTAATGGAACGTAACAGACCAGATAACCCTAGCTTGGCTCCTAGCATAACCAACACTAAAAACGAAATAGCGAATACCCTTGAAAGACTCAGGAAGTTTGATTACAAAAAATACACCAACAGGCAACATAGGGAGGGGGACAAGGCGGGAGCATTGCTGGCCTGGCTGGCTTCCCCACCTAGACAACAGTCACTGAGATAGTGAACCAACCAAGAAGGCGAGAGACTATATGGTCAGAAGGAGATTAACTCCAGCTTTGCCGACTACTATAAAGAACTATACACCTCCCCCACTACACCCTGGAGCCAGACCGATTGATAGGCCTGGAGAATATCTGGACTAAAACACTGGGAGAAGAAGAACAACAAACACTAGGGGGAGAGATAACAGCACAGGAGGTGACGTGGCAGTGGAGGCAATGGCTAGAGGAAAGGTCCCAGTGGCAGATGGGCTTCCGTCAGAATTTTATAAGGAATATGCCGACATACTAGCACCAAAGCTCAGTGAAATGTACAAGGAGGCCCTTGAGAGGGGCACTCTACCTAGAACCACGAGTGAAGCCATAGTAATCCCACTACCGAAGCCGAATCGCGCACCCACTGACGTGCGATCATACCGCCCGCTCTCCATGCTGAACATGGATTATAAAATATTGAGTAGTATCCTTGCAACTAGGTTGATGCCACATATGGAAAAATTGATTCACCCTGATCAGACAGGCTTCATCCCTGTTTCAGGTCCTGAGCTCGCCCCCCACGACCGCAGCACCAACCTGCTGCCTTCTGCCTCTGTCCCACGAGCACGCTGCCGTTTGCGTGTTCGAGGCCCTCCTCCACCCGCAGGCATCCTCCTGCGCCTCATCCCTGGTGGCTAGTGGGCTCACTTGACCCGTGTGCCGCTTCCGCCGTCCTGTAAGTGTTTTTTGGCTTTTTCGTTTTTTCAGCGCCTCGCCGCCGGCGCTTCTGCCCCCTTTGTGCCCCCCTGATTGCTGTCTCCCCGATCGTGTATTGTGCCACTATTGTATTTCTGATTGTATTTTTCTCATTGTAACTGCTTGTAGTTTTGCTCGTTTTCAGTGTTTTTTGCCCCTTGTGCGCTCCCCGTTCCCTGCCGCTGCCTCCCTGCGGCCCCGCCCCCCTCGCGCCCCCATTTGCCGCTCCCTCCCGCCTCCCGCCTCCCAGCTGCTCCTCCCTCCCCCTCCCTTCTTAATGGCTGGCGCTGCGCGTCGCGAGTGAGCGAACTCTGACCTGTTTCAGGTCCTGAGCTCGCCCCCCACGACCGCAGCACCAACCTGCTGCCTTCTGCCTCTGTCCCACGAGCACGCTGCCGTTTGCGTGTTCGAGGCCCTCCTCCACCCGCAGGCATCCTCCTGCACCTCATCCCTGGTGGCTAGTGGGCTCACTTGACCCGTGTGCCGCTTCCGCCGTCCTGTAAGTGTTTTTGGGCTTTTTCGTTTTTTCAGCGCCTCGCCGCCGGCGCTTCTGCCCCCTTTGTGCCCCCCTGATTGCTGTCTCCCCGATCGTGTATTGTGCCACTATTGTATTTCTGATTGTATTTTTCTCATTGTAACTGCATGTAGTTTTGCTCGTTTTCAGTGTTTTTTGCCCCTTGTGCGCTCCCCTTTCCCTGCTGCTGCCTCCCTGCGGCCCCGCCCCCCTCGCGCCCCCATTTGCCGCTCCCTCCCGCCTCCCGACTCCCAGCTGCTCCTCCCTCCCCCCTCCCTTCTTAATGGCTGGCGCTGCGCGTCGCGAGTGAGCGAACTCTGACCTGTTTCAGATCCCGAGCTCGCCCCCCACGACCGCAGCACCAACCTGCTGCCTTCTGCCTCTGTCCCACGAGCACGCTGCCGTTTGCGTGTTCGAGGCCCTCCTCCACCCGCAGGCAACCTCCTGCGCCTCATCCCTGGTGGCTAGTGGGCTCACTTGACCCGTGTGCCGCTTCCGCCATCCTGTAAGTGTTTTTTGGCTTTTTTGTTTTTTCAGCGCCTCGCCGCCGGCGCTTCTGCCCCCTTTGTGCCCCCCTGATTGCTGTCTCCCCGATCGTGTATTGTGCCACTATTGTATTTCTGATTGTATTTTTCTCATTGTAACTGCTTGTAGTTTTGCTCGTTTTCAGTGTTTTTTGCCCCTTGTGCGCTCCCCGTTCCCTGCCGCTGCCTCCCTGCGGCCCCGCCCCCCTCGCGCCCCCATTTGCCGCTCCCTCCCGCCTCCCGCCTCCCAGCTGCTCCTCCCTCCCCCTCCCTTCTTAATGGCTGGCGCTGCGCGTCGCGAGTGAGCGAACTCTGACCTGTTTCAGGTCCTGAGCTCGCCCCCCACGACCGCAGCACCAACCTGCTGCCTTCTGCCTCTGTCCCACGAGCACGCTGCCGTTTGCGTGTTCGAGGCCCTCCTCCACCCGCAGGCATCCTCCTGCACCTCATCCCTGGTGGCTAGTGGGCTCACTTGACCCGTGTGCCGCTTCCGCCGTCCTGTAAGTGTTTTTGGGCTTTTTCGTTTTTTCAGCGCCTCGCCGCCGGCGCTTCTGCCCCCTTTGTGCCCCCCTGATTGCTGTCTCCCCGATCGTGTATTGTGCCACTATTGTATTTCTGATTGTATTTTTCTCATTGTAACTGCTTGTAGTTTTGCTCGTTTTCAGTGTTTTTTGCCCCTTGTGCGCTCCCCGTTCCCTGCCGCTGCCTCCCTGCGGCCCCGCCCCCCTCGCGCCCCAATTTGCCGCTCCCTCCCGCCTCCTGCCTCCCAGCTGCTCCTCCCTCCCCCCTCCCTTCTTAATGGCTGGCGCTGCGCGTCGCGAGTGAGCGAACTCTGACCTGTTTCAGGTCCTGAGCTCGCCCCCCACGACCGCAGCACCAACCTGCTGCCTTCTGCCTCTGTCCCACGAGCACGCTGCCGTTTGCGTGTTCGAGGCCCTCCTCCACCCGCAGGCATCCTCCTGCGCCTCATCCCTGGTGGCTAGTGGGCTCACTTGACCCGTGTGCCGCTTCCGCCGTCCTGTAAGTGTTTTTTGGCTTTTTCGTTTTTTCAGCGCCTCGCCGCCGGCGCTTCTGCCCCCTTTGTGCCCCCCTGATTGCTGTCTCCCCGATCGTGTATTGTGCCACTATTGTATTTCTGATTGTATTTTTCTCATTGTAACTGCTTGTAGTTTTGCTCGTTTTCAGTGTTTTTTGCCCCTTGTGCGCTCCCCGTTCCCTGCCGCTGCCTCCCTGCGGCCCCGCCCCCCTCGCGCCCCCATTTGCCGCTCCCTCCCGCCTCCCAGCTGCTCCTCCCTCCCCCTCCCTTCTTAATGGCTGGCGCTGCGCGTCGCGAGTGAGCGAACTCTGACCTGTTTCAGGTCCTGAGCTCGCCCCCCACGACCGCAGCACCAACCTGCTGCCTTCTGCCTCTGTCCCACGAGCATGCTTCCGTTTGCGTGTTCGAGGCCCTCCTCCACCCGCAGGCATCCTCCTGCGCCTCATCCCTGGTGGCTAGTGGGCTCACTTGACCCGTGTGCCGCTTCCGCCGTCCTGTAAGTGTTTTTTGGCTTTTTCGTTTTTTCAGCGCCTCGCCGCCAGCGCTTCTGCCCCCTTTGTGCCCCCCTGATTGCTGTCTCCCCAATCGTGTATTGTGCCACTATTGTATTTCTGATTGTATTTTTCTCATTGTAACTGCTTGTAGTTTTGCTCGTTTTCAGTGTTTTTTGCCCCTTGTGCGCTCCCCGTTCCCTGCCGCTGCCTCCCTGCGGCCCTGCCCCCCTCGCGCCCCCATTTGCCGCTCCCTCCCGCCTCCCGCCTCCCAGCTGCTCCTCCCTCCCCCCTCCCTTCTTAATGGCTGGCGCTGCGCGTCGCGAGTGAGCGAACTCTGACCTGTTTCAGGTCCTGAGCTCGCCCCCCACGACCGCAGCACCAACCTGCTGCCTTCTGCCTCTGTCCCACGAGCACGCTGCCGTTTGCGTGTTCGAGGCCCTCCTCCACCCGCAGGCATCCTCCTGCGCCTCATCCCTGGTGGCTAGTGGGCTCACTTGACCCGTGTGCCGCTTCCGCCGTCCTGTAAGTGTTTTTTGGCTTTTTCGTTTTTTCAGCGCCTCGCCGCCGGCGCTTCTGCCCCCTTTGTGCCCCCCTGATTGCTGTCTCCCCGATCGTGTATTGTGCCACTATTGTATTTCTGATTGTATTTTTCTCATTGTAACTGCTTGTAGTTTTGCTCGTTTTCAGTGTTTTTTGCCCCTTGTGCGCTCCCCGTTCCCTGCCGCTGCCTCCCTGCGGCCCCGCCCCCCTCGCGCCCCCATTTGCCGCTCCCTCCCGCCTCCCGCCTCCCAGCTGCTCCTCCCTCCCCCCTCCCTTCTTAATGGCTGGCGCTGCGCGTCGCGAGTGAGCGAACTCTGACCTGTTTCAGGTCCTGAGCTCGCCCCCCACGACCGCAGCACCAACCTGCTGCCTTCTGCCTCTGTCCCACGAGCACGCTGCCGTTTGCGTGTTCGAGGCCCTCCTCCACCCGCAGGCATCCTCCTGCGCCTCATCCCTGGTGGCTAGTGGGCTCACTTGACCCGTGTGCCGCTTCCGCCGTCCTGTAAGTGTTTTTTGGCTTTTTTGTTTTTTCAGCGCCTCGCCGCCGGCGCTTCTGCCCCCTTTGTGCCCCCCTGATTGCTGTCTCCCCGATCGTGTATTGTGCCACTATTGTATTTCTGATTGCATTTTTCTCATTGTAACTGCTTGTAGTTTTGCTCGTTTTCAGTGTTTTTTGCCCCTTGTGCGCTCCCCGTTTCCTGCCGCTGCCTCCCTGCGGCCCCGCCCCCCTCGCGCCCCCATTTGCCGCTCCCTCCCTCCTCCCGCCTCCCAGCTGCTCCTCCCTCCCCCCTCCCTTCTTAATGGCTGGCGCTGCGCGTCCGCGCCCAGAGGCAAGCCCGTCTGCGCCCGTCCGCGCCTGGACGGTGCCCAGCGCCACACCCCCTGGCCCTCGCGCCCCCCGCATCCGCTACTCGATCAACGAACTCCGCGCCTTCAATCCCGGCCCCTCCACTGAATGCTACCGGGCATCCCCGAAGCACACTAAAGGACCCTTCTCCTGCCGTACCTGCAACTTCTCCTGCATCAGAACGACCAATCCAACTACTGAAACATTCAACCCCAACCACCTGAACTGCATCCTCATCAACACCCGCTCCGCACGAAAACACGCCATCGAGCTCTGGGATTTGCTCGACACCACTGCTCCTGACGTGGCTTTCCTGACCGAAACCTGGTGGAACGACTCCTCGTCTCCGGACATCGCCATCGCCATACCGGACGGCTACAAAATCACCAGAAGAGATCGAACCAACGGAATCGGCGGCGGAATAGCCATCGCTCACAAAGCTACCCTCAAAATCCACACCCACTCGGACGACACCCTCAGGACAGCCGAACACCTCCACTTCCAGATCCACACGGACCCCAACACGACCCTCAGAGGAACCCTCATATACCGCCCCCCAGGACCAAGAGCCCCCTTCAGCGACACCATCGCCGACCTTGCAAGCACCCACGCCCTCGCTTCCCCGGATTACATCCTCCTGGGAGATCTGAACTACCATCTGGAAAATGCCAACGACGCCAACACCGCATCACTGACCTCCAACCTCCTCAACCTCGGACTCCGCCAGCTAGTCAACACGCCCACCCACATCGCCGGACACACCCTTGACCCCCTCTTCACCTCAAGCAACCACGTTTCCTTCAGCCACACCTCCGAACTCCCCTGGACCGACCATCACTGCGTCCATTTCACCTATAAGAAAACCACAGAGCAACACCGCATCCAGCTACCTCCCCACCGCCGCTGGGGCAAAGTCACCCAAGACCAACTGACCAGCACCCTCATCAACAACCTTCCACCCGACGCAACCGACCCGAGCACAGCCGCCATCAACCTCCATCAATGGATCCTCGACTGCGCCAACACCCTTGCCCCTCTCAAGAAACCCACCGCCATCCAAGGAAAGAAAAAACCAGCCTGGTTCACAGACGATCTAACCACCTCCAAAAGCATCTGCCAGAAGCTCAAAAAGAAATGGATCCAAGAACGCACACCCGACAACCTCGTCGCCCTCAAAAACGCCAACCGCGAACACCACCAACGGATCCGCATCGCCAAGCGCGCCCACTTCACCGAACGCATCAACAACAACGCCCACGACTGCAAAGAACTCTTCGGCATCGTGAAGGAACTCTCCAATCCAAAAGCCAACTCCAACGACATCCCGCCCTCCCAGAAACTCTGCGACGACCTCTCCACCTTCTTCCACCAGAAAATCGCTACCATCCACGACAGCTTCAACACCGGTCCACCGCCAGACCCCACCCCCGACGTCTCCTCCCGCGACTGCCGCCTCACCGCCTGGACCCACGTGGACGAGGCAGAAACCATAACAACCATGAACACCATCCACTCAGGCTCCCCCACGGACCCCTGCCCCCATCATGTTTTCAACTCAGCCAACGCCACCATCGCCCCCGAACTCCGCAAGATCATCAACCTCTCCTTCACTTCTGCCACCTTCCCGGACAGCTGGAAACACGCAGAAATCCAACCCCTCCTCAAAAAACCCAAGGCCGACCCCAACGATCTCAAAAACTTCCGTCCGATCTCTCTCCTCCCTTTTCCAGCGAAAGTCATCGAGAAGATCGTCAACACTCAGCTCACCCACTTCCTCGAAGACAATTCCATCCTGGACCCCTCACAATCCGGATTCAGACGAAACCACAGCACTGAGACTGCTCTCCTCGCCGCCACAGATGACATCAGACATCAAATGGACAACGGCGAAACCTCAGCCCTCATCCTCCTCGACCTATCAGCCGCCTTTGACACCGTCTGCCACCGCACCCTACTGACCCGCCTCCAGGAAGCCGGCATCCAAGACAAAGCCCTCCACTGGATCTCATCCTTCCTCTCCGACAGAACGCAGAGAGTCCGTCTCTCCCCTTTCCGCTCCAAAGCCACCAACCTCATCTGCGGCGTCCCCCAAGGATCCTCCCTCAGCCCTACGTTGTTCAACGTCTACATGGCCCCCCTCGCTCAACTGGCCCGCCAACATCATCTCAGCATCATCTCTTACGCTGACGACACCCAGCTCGTCCTCTCCCTGACCAAAGACCCGCTCACCGCCAAAACAAACCTCCACGAGGGACTAAAATCCATCGCCGATTGGATGAACAACAGTCGCCTGAAACTCAACTCCGACAAGACGGAAGTCCTCATCCTCGGGCGCACTCCCTCGGCCTGGAACGACTCATGGTGGCCCTCCGTCCTCGGACCCCCGCCCACCCCTGCCAGCCACGCAAGAAACCTAGGCTTCATCCTGGACTCCGCCCTCACCATGTCCAAACAGGTCAGAGCCGTCTCCTCCTCCTGTTTCAACACCCTTCGAATGCTCCGCAGAATCTTCAAGTGGATTCCAACAGAAACCAGAAAGACGGTGACCCAGGCCCTCGTCAGCAGCAGACTTGACTACGGCAACGCACTCTACACAGGCATCCCAACCAAAGACATCAAACGACTCCAACGCATCCAAAATGCCTCCGCCTGACTGATCCTCGACATACCCCGCCGAAATCACATCTCCCCTCACCTAAAGGAACTCCACTGGCTCCCGGTAGACAAGAGGATCACCTCTAAACTCCTGACCCACGCTCACAAGGCACTTCACAACACCGGACCCTCCTACCTCAACACCAGACTGAACTTCTACACTCCAACACGTCAACTCCGATCCGCCAACCTCGCCCTCGCCATCGTACCCCGAATCCAGCACAAGACATCCGGCGACAGATCCTTCTCCTTCCTCGCCGCCAAGACCTGGAACTCTCTCCCCACATCTCTTCGCCAGACCCAGGACCTCCTCGCATTCAGAAGGCTCCTCAAGACCTGGCTCTTCGACCGCTAAATCAGCAACGCTCCCCCCCCCCCCCCCTCTCAGCGCCTCGAAACCCTGACGGGTACATAGCGCGCTTTATAAATACTATGATTGATTGATTGATTGATCCCAAACCGTAATACAGCCATAAACATTAGGAGACTGATCGGAATAATGCAGTCGGGAGTGCCAGACCTTGCCAAAGCAGTGGTACTGGTGGTAGATGTGGAGAAAGCGTTTGATACCCTCAGATGGGATTACCTGCAAGTAGCAATGAAAGGGATGGGACTAGGCCCCGAATTCACAAGATGGGCTAATCTGCTATACGCCTCACCCACGGCAAGGATGCGTACAGGGCGAACTATTTTGGACTCCTATATCGTGGGAAGAGGCACCAGGCAGGGATGCTCACTATCTCCACTGCTATTTGCCATTGCAGTAGAACCACTAGCACAGAGGGCCAGAAGAGGAGAACACTACGAAGGGATAAACATAAGGGACAAATTACACCAAATAGCACTATACGCAGATGATATGATACTATTCCTAAAAGATCCCCACAGAGACCTCCCCGGAGTCATAGACTTGCTAAATTGGTTTGGAGACATATCTGGCCTCCGTATCAGCTGGCATGAATCATTATTATTCCCACTACAGAAGGGGATGCCCCAGATTACAACAGTCCAGAATCTGGGATGGTCGCCGACAATGTTCCGCTACCTGGGGGTCAATATCTACCATGAACTAAAAGATCTATTAGATGGAAATGTCCATTCTGCCATACGCCAACTAAAATCAACGACCCAATTCTGGCAAACATTGCCGCTGTCGGTGGCTGGCCGAGTTGCCCTGATTCAAATGGTGGCATTGCCAAGGTTATTATACGGTTTCTTGAACATACCAGTACTAGTGCCCCGGTCAACTTTCAAAGAGATTAACTCCAACCTCACTAGTTTTATCTGGGGGAAGGGACGCCACAGACTAGCTTTGCATAAGCTCCAACGTCCCACAAGAGAGGGAGGGCTGACAGCTCCAGACATGGAACTATTCTACCTGGCTGGTCAGTTACAATGGCTGGCCAAGGAATGGCATGAAGTAACATCCACAGAAATCGGGACCCCTGAAGAGGAAAGAGTAGCAACAACCCTTGCAGGGATATTATTAGCACAGGGAGGAAAGAAAAAAACTAAGACACACGAACATCAGGTCATGGAAGCATGTTGGAAACGAGCTCTACAGCGCACTCAAACAAGAACCCCATACAGTCCAAAGCTCCCCCTGAACCTATTTCCAGGTGGGAACCATATAAAAGGGATTCAAAAACTAGAAACCCATGGGATCACAACGATAGGAGAGCTCTTCATGGATGGAGAACTCATGACATATGCGGACTTAATAACAACATACAGAGCACCCCGTGGTTGTTCCTCACACACAGATCTTCTTAGCACTAATACAGAGACACTGGAAGCGGAGCTCTCAAGAACCACCCACACACACAGGATGGAACACTATTTGCACGATAGGGGGAGATAATAAGGTGGTTTCAAAGATATATCGAGTGTTGCAACACGCTACAGCCACTACAGACCCTTAGAACCCTGTGGCAAAGTGACATTGGGGAAAATATAGATGAGGAAAGATGGGGAAACATCACAACCCAGATATACAAGGTATCCAGGAATGCAAGGTTGAAACAGATAAACATCTAAATATATCATAGAGCGTATCTTAGCCCTGCGAAAATAGCAGCAATATATGATAACACAATCAGTGCATGTCCTAGATGTGCTGAAAATGGAGTCGATATGCTACACATGTTATGGACTTGCGGTGAGTTGAAACAATACTGGGAAAATGTAATAGAGGACACCAAGAAAATTACAGGCAGAAATCTGGCAGCTTCACCAGCAGTTGCGTTGCTGGGAAACTTTACCAGACCACATTCCAAAAAAATTACCAGTAAATTCATAGACTTAGCATTGATCCTTGCAAAGAGAGAAATCACGATGCGATGGAAGGACCCTAGGGGTCCAAGAGTGTTTAACTGGAAGGACACACTAATCAAATGGACTGAGGCAGAGAGAGAAGCACTACGCCAAGAGCTGGCCAAAGGAATGGGGAGGGATTACAACAGTGGGACACATTATGTGACTGCCTGAAACATCCGACCACAGAATCACAGGGACAAACGGTATCAGAAGGCGAACTGAACCCAAAAGACAATGAACTACCAAGAAGCAGTGAGATGAGGGAGGGGGGAGGGGAAAAGTTGTAAGTTTCTATATTCGAACCGAAAATAATAAAAATGTATTTAAAAAAAAATTTGGAGTCACCTGGGAGTCCTCTCTGCGGTGTTTGTAGTCCTGGACTTAAGCCGGGGTGACGGTTGCAGCGTTTGAAGACTCACGCTTCTGGGGGGAAGTGAGAGTCTATTTAAAGTTGCTTCTTTGTTGCAAGTTTGTTGCTGTTTCTCAACAGTGCCACTGTTCTCAGGAGGTTCTTGGTCCTTTGAGTGCAGGGCAGTCCTCTGAGTCCTCAGAGGTCACTGGTACCGCTGGATGCGTTGCTGTGCAGCTTCTTTGAGTCTGGAGACAGGCCGGTAGGGCTGGGACCAAGTTAGTTGTTGTCTCCATAGTCTCTGCAGGCTTTCAGGTCAGCAGTCGTTCTTCTTGTTGTAGGTTATAGGAATCGGATTTTCTGGGTTCAGGGTTGCCCCTAAATACTGAATTTAGGGGTTTGTTTATATCTGGGGGCAGTAGCCATTGGCTACTGCCCTGGAGGGTGGCTACACCCTCGTTGTGCCCCCTCCCTGGGGGAGGAGGGGGGACATCCCTGTTCCTATTGGGGGAACCCTCCAAAATCAAGATGGAGGATTTCTAAAGGCAGTGGTCACCTTAGCTCAGGGCACCTTAGGGGTTGTCCTGAAGGGTAGGTGACTCCTCCTTGTTTTCCTTATCATCTCCCCCGGACTTGCCACCAAAAGTGGGGACTGTGTCTGGAGGGGTGGGCATCTCCACCAGCTGAGATGCCCTGGGGCGCTGTAACAACAGGCATGAGCCTTTGAGGCTCACGGCCAGGTGTTACAGTTCCTGCAGGGGGAGGTGAGAAGCACCTCCACCCAGTGCAGGCTTTGTTCCTGGCCACAGAGTGACAAAGGGACTCACCCCATGTGGCCAGAAACTCGTCTGGTTGTGGCAGGCTGGCATGAACTGGTCAGCCTAACACTAGGAGTCGGACTGGCATGCAGGGGTCATCTCTAAGATGCCCTTTGTGTGTATTTTGCAATAAATCCCACACTGGCATCAGTGTGCATTTATTGTGCTGAGAAGTTTGATACCAAACTTCCCAGATTTCAGTGTAGCCATTATGGAACTGTGGAGTTCGTATTTGACAGACTCCCAGACCACATACTCTTTATGGCTACCCTGCACTTACAATGTCTAAGGTTTGGCTTAGACACTGTAGGGGCATAGTGCTCATTTTACTATGCCCTCACCTGTGGAATAGTGCACCCTGCCTTAGGGCTGTAAGGCCTGCTAGAGGGGTGACTTACCTATGCCACAGGCAGTGGGTTAAGGGCATGGCACTCTGAGGGGAGTGCCATGTCGACTTAGTCATTTTCTCACCACCAGCACACGCAAGCTGTGAGGCAGTGTGCATGTGCTGAGTGAGGGGTCTCCAGGGTGGCATAATACATGCTGCAGCCCTTAGAGACCTTCCCTGGCCACAGCGCCCTTGGTACCCGGGGTACCATTTACAAGGGACTTATTTGTGTGCCAGGGATGTGCCAATTGTGGGGACAAAGGTACAGTTTAGGGAAAGAACGCTGGTGCTGGGGCCTGGTTAGCAAGGTCCCAGCACATGTTCAATCATAACTGACATCAACAAAAGGCAAAAAGTTAGGGGGTAACCATGCCAAGGGAGGCATTACCCTACATACAGTTTTTCAAATAAAACTATACAGTGCACAGACGATAATGTGGGGAAATTGCATCACCTAATGCAATGATTTGTTTTATTCACATAAAGGTATTTGTTTCCAGCACAGTTCAGAATTGATAAAAATGTGCTTCATTTGTACTCCTAATTCTGATATATTCTGAAATGTATTTAAATGTTGTCATGTGATAGAAAAAACTATTTCCTAACCCCAGTGTCCAGCAAGATTGTCGCATAAATCCTCTCACTTTGAAGTCAGAGAAAGAAAAGTTCCCACCGAAAACAGAGCCTGACATTTGACCTTGTTCTTTGAATGCACAGCAAATGTGATGAGATAAGAACAAGATTTACAGGCCTGTTTGCAGAAAGGGAGCACTAAGAAGAATACTGTAAATAAGGTTGGGGCAAGGGAAGGGACAAACTCAAGCTGCATAACCTAAAACAAATAAAGCTAGCAAATTCAAAGCAACGAAATGTGAGTTATAAACCACAAAGCCAATGGCAGGCAATGGCGGAATGCATTCCCAAGGAAGCTCTATGAATGTACTTAAAGTGACAGCCATGGGATACTTTGTGGGGAAAGTCCAGTATTTTAGTCCAGTCCGTATCTTGCACAGGTTTGGCCACATCAATCACCCAGGTAGTATGACGAGAAGACGTGGAGTGGCCTCCATGTTGCAGGAAAAGTCTGTACACCCATTCTATCTGTTTACCACCAGTCATTATGGTGTAGAACATCTGGAACACCTCATGTAGGGTTAGTGCTAGGTGACAGACATGACACAGGGCATTTAATGATTGTTTAAGGTGGTTATAAGTAAGGAGTTGATTTGGGTGAAGATCGTAGTCTGCCACAAGGGTTTGGAAATTTTGTAGCTCACCATCCAGAAACAAACCCCCCAATTTTAAGACACCTGCAGCATGCCACTGATTGATTTGCTCTGAGCACAGCCGTCCTGTGCGAATGAGAAGGCTTTGCAAAGGTAGTGCAGGAGCACAGGGTTTCTTTGTGTCAGTGAGTTTACAGGTTCCAGCAAGGCAAGAGAAAGCTGTACATGATAACCCCGGATGGTGATACATAGAATGGAAACAATGAGCAGTGCATTAAGCCCTCCTTAAAAGTCTTTATAGATAAAACCCATCTCCTGCAGGGAGGCTGGCAGAAAGCCAGCGAGCCAGCCTTTAGACCTGTGCAGCTGAAAAATAGCGTCCTAAGTCGAGAAGGCCCAATCCACTCGCAGTCACGGGCAGCTTTATAGTGGAAAGAGCTAACCAACAGTGCCCCAGCGACCAAATCAGATGTGTGGCATATCTGAAGAAGGAATGGAGGACGAGCAGGGGACAGTTTGCCAAATACTTCTATCATCGGGGTAGCACATCATCTTCACTAGTGCCACATGGCCCACTACAGAAAGCAGAAAAGAAGACCAAAATGCAAACTGGGCTCGGAGGGACTGTGATGCTCTGCCGAGATTTCCATCCTGCAAATCAGAGGGAGAATAGTAGATATTAATTACTAGGTACCGAAAGGGAACTGGTTCCCAGTTGAATCTGAAGTCTAATTGTATATAAAGGGGAAAACAGCGCCATATGTTAAAAAAACACTAATTACATTTTAAATTTTTTACATTTTGTTTGTGCAATTTACATCCCAAATATTTTGAAGATTCTATGTGTACTTGACACTTAGGGATAACCCAGATCACTAGTTTGGCTCTTGCTCAATTTCAAAACCATTTTAAGAGATGGACAAAACGGGCAATTGCCTTGCAAAACCTTGCAAGGGGTCTGGATCCTGCTCACCCTTCACAAGCAAACAGCAGACCATTGCACCAGAAGAGCGTGCCAAAGTGGGTGGGTGCTGCTTGTATAACCACTTGACAGTGCCTCTTCTGTTTCTCTCCGGTCTGCATAGACAACTCCCCAGGTTCCCAATACCTTCCAATGGCCCATGGTGAACCCATCTTGTTGGATTTTAGGAATTGTCCCACCTTGTTCTTCTCTTCCTTATTTATCCAGTTCTTAGCAACAACCCTTTGAATCAGTTGCCGTGGATGTCCCATTTGATCTCGATTTAATCATCCTCTTTTATTATCTTTGATTGGTAGTCCAGGCTCCCAGTTCTGAGATAAATGTAGAGTCCCAGACATACACTCTAGTGCTGTGAGACTACAGACAAGTTGTGGGTACCTCACAGCCTGAGATTGGGTGTGAGACTGTGCACCCACCATCAGCCCTGCCTCATAAAATTATTTTTAGGTTGAAAGTCCATGGGCGGTTGTGGTGAGCCAGACGTTTTTTTTCAATTTGTTTAAACTAGCATAATGTTAATTACCTTAATGTTTCCCAAACTGTTTGCCAGGGGGTTTAAATTGTTCAGAAACATAATCAAAATGTTGCTGTTACTTTCTCTTCAAGAAAGATTAGGTAGATTTGGGTAGGGGCATGGCCTTGGCACAGTGCTGAAGGGCATTAATTTGCTACTGAACAAGGACGTAATGTGACACCTGAATGTAGAATACCAGGAGGCAATCACAAAAAAACCACAGTGAATAAATAGTGCTATGTTAAAAAAGTGTAAGTAAATGCACTGATAACATAGTGAGGCATGGCCTCCCTTGGGTGTGTCTGTAAAACTGACGTTTATTCTTGAATTTTTGTCCTAAATTTGGACCCTTTGTCCTGAATTATTGCACTGAATTTTAACCCTTTGTACTAATTTTTTTTAAGTCTTGTCCAGAATTTGCCTCAATGCCAGCTGGTCACCCTATACTCGAACCTCGCCACAGTCCTTTGAGCTAGCTACAAATGCCTTCCTTAGCTGTGGTTGGCCGCCGAACAGTGTCTACCAAACCACTGGGGACCCCCCTGGTTAGACTGAATAGGTTTGACAAGAAGTGTCTAATACTGTGGTGTAAATGTTCTAAATGAGCTAACATGACATACCCACTTGTATTTGACAGAATATTAGGGAAAAGCCAGAGCTGTGTCTTTAATAATGTAGCATGGGTACCCCCGGCACCTTTAGCTGCCAAATTAGCTGAAGGTTATTGGAGTGTTGAGTGATGGAGATTACCTCGGTAGGGTGACTGACCCTGCTCATTGGGAGTTGGCCTGTAGCTAAGAGAGCATTATAGTCGCTCCATTCTGTCTCCACGACCACTCTCTTAGAGAGCCAGACTGAGAGATTCCTCTTCAGAAACATCTAGTCGATGACTGAGACCTGACAGTGTTCTCTGTATAAGGCTGTATATGACCCGTTCACTTTAACATATCAACAAGGTCGACCAGGTCATGTGCAGCTATATAACTACCCATCTCCTCGCCTCTCCTATCTCATTGCCCCTTGGATGATGTGTCAAGTTTCAACCCTACAACCCTTCAGTAGGCTGCCAATTTCGCAATGAAGTCCCCACACAAAACATAATATGGCTGGGACCTTACGCCAGCCCCTAGAAGCTTTAGATTTGAAAGGAAATCAAACAATTGACTAAAATGAACAGAATTAGAAATGTCATTAGGATAAATGTTATTCAAATAAAAATGAAAAGGTGATATTTTTTCCTGCATGCGCAACACTAAGAAGATGGAGCTCCCTGAGTCAATAATAGTAATTTCCAGCTGCAAGATCAAGATCTGGAGAGACCGCCCTCTGCTCTACCACTGGAGGAAGGAATGGCGGGCGAGAGTAGCAAGTGAAGCCCTCACACGATGTGAAGAGGAATCCCAGGTTTCCTGCATAACAGTAATGTCAGACTTAGCAATAGAGCCAATTAAGGCCTGGTTAGTCATCTTATCTTTAAGACCCGCAATATTCCAGCTCGAAAAAGTGAATAATGCTGCCACCTATATATGAGCGGTATAAGAGACATATACTGAGGTCTTAATCATGGGGGGCCACAGTCCATTATGTAAATGCAACCTTGCTGCACCCCTCGGGCAAGGGGGAAAACATCCAACAATTGACTTGTCGGGCAAATGTTCATGAAGGACATGTAAAAGTTCACTACCTCCACCCCAAGATCCAATCACATCACCCATAGCTTGGTTCAGTCGAAGGCTGTGGAGAGGGCCAAAAAAGCCACAAAGGTCCCTTCTTTGTGGCCAAAGTGTTCTGAGTACCAACAGCGGGGATGGCCTGTACAGTACCATCAGGTAGTCAGTCTGGGCTGGAAAGGGCTTCATAGCGGTTTACAGTGTGGATTAGGAATTTATCTCCATGATTAAGGGTAAAACCTGTAGGGCCTCAGGTCTTCTTTAACTCTAATGGAGCTAGGTGCCAGGGTGGGGTCATAGGTCGCTGGTTCCTCACTCCACTGTTGGACCGGGTTACCAACAATTTCCAGTAGTGAGCCCATGTCTGTGGATAGGATACACTGGGTTTAGAAAAATAGCCTAATAGGACCAAGATAATGTTACTCTCTGCTGCAGTATGTCTTCTAGGCCCAAACAGGAAACTTTTCACCAAAAACAGGGACCTAAAGTTCACAACCACACGGTAGTGTCAGCTGGGCCTGGTCCAATCCAACCATATCTACAGGTCAGCAAAATACCATTGGCAAAATGGAAAGGCAGCCCTCTATAGTGCACAAACCAGTCCATGGTCTTGTTGTGCAGCTCTCCTGGTTGTTTTCCTTCTGCCCACTATGCAAAGGGAGAACCTTGATGAGAACAATCACACAGGGTCAGGCGGCAGTAGCAAAGTTAACTGTGACCAGATTAGAAATAAAAGGTGACTCGCCTCCCAAATACCCCAACCAGGACCTCTATGCCAGAGCAAGGTGATAAACTAGTTGCTTGGCTGCGCCCCGGCGCCGGGGCAGGTTGACTAATTGAATTGTTGTCTGTGATCAGCGCCCTGGTTGTCCCAAGGGAGATAAGAGTATGGATCGATGGTATCACCTGGGGAGGCTGTAGAGCAGGTATTGTGGAGTTTCAGTGACACGAGAGACATGGTCAGCAACTTTTGAAAAAGGCATGTTTAGTAGTGCCCGAAGTCTGGCTTCAATAGATTGGAGACGGGAAATTAAAGGGGGGAGTTCAACATTTAGCAGTCAGTGCCTTAAGATTCTCACAGCGAACCTCCATAAACTGCTCCCTACATTGTGGACTGAGGTTAGAGGTTCCTCGGCCCTGTAGAGGGAGTTGGAGTGGGAGAAAGATCTCGGACCTCCCCTCCCGCCCCGGTGACCAGCACTGGGTGTGCCTGTGATGCTCTGGTGCAGTTAGCCTGTGCTTAGTCCGAGAACCCCTCTGAGCTCTCCTGGCGTGAGCAGGGTTGGGGCAGTCAGTGTTGCGAGCCCACCACGGATGCTGAGCTGGTGACCTCGTAGAAGCAGTAAATACAGATATGGGGGGCTGTAATTGTGATGCATGTCCACCGAGGGCCCAGAGACAGTATCTGTTGTCGGCGTACTTCGGGGTGAGGTACAGTGCCCAGCTTCAGTGAGAGCCTTCCCTCAGTGAGAGCAATTTCTGTGCTGATAACCCCCACTGCTCTTTCCAGCATACGATCGATGGAGGTGCATTTTGGAGGAGGAGTAGGAGGGAAAATACAGGGGGTACAGGCTTCTATGTCCCCATGTGAACACAGATGACCCGACTATCCCGCTGCAGGCTTCCTTATGAAGCGCCCACCCGGCACTGATCGGAGCAGCTTCTCGCAGGGAAATGCCCCGGGGCCCTTGGGGCACTGAAGACGCCCGCAACGAGGAGGCAAGCATCCTTATGGACCATCCCCACCCTGCTCATTGGAGCAGCTGCTCACAGGGAAATCCCCCGGGGCCCGTAGGGTGCTGAAGACGCCCCGAGGAGGCAAGAATCCTTAGGAACCATCGCCACCCTGCTTATTGGAACAGCTGATCGCAGGGAAATGCCCCGGGGCCCTTGGGGCACTGAAGACCCCCTCCCCGAGGAGGCAAGCATCCTTATGAACCATCCCCACCCTGCTCATTGGAGCAGCTGCTCACAGGGAAATCCCCCGGGGCCCGTAGGGTGCTGAAGACGCCCCGAGGGGGCAAGAATCCTTAAGAACCATCCCCGCCCTGCTCATTGGAGCAGCTGCTCGCAGGGAAATGCCCCGGGGCCCTTGGGGCACTGAAGACCCCCTCCCCGAGGAGGCAAGCATCCTTATGAACCATCCCCGCCCTGCTCATTGGAGCAGCTGCTCGCAGGGAAATCCCCCGGGGCCCGTAGGGTGCTGAAGACGCCCCGAGGGGGCAAGAATCCTTAAGAACCATCCCCACCCTGCTCATTGGAGCAGCTGCTCGCAGGGAAATGCCCCGGGGCCCGTAGGGTGCTGAAGACGCCCGCAACGAGGAGGCAAGCATCCTTATGGACCATCCCCACCCTGCTCATTGGAGCAGCTGCTCGCAGGGAAATGCCCCGGGGCCCTTGGGGCACTGAAGACCCCCTCCCCGAGGAGGCAAGCATCCTTATGAACCATCCCCGCCCTGCTCATTGGAGCAGCTGCTCGCAGGGAAATCCCCCGGGGCCCGTAGGGTGCTGAAGACGCCCCGAGGGGGCAAGAATCCTTAAGAACCATCCCCACCCTGCTCATTGGAGCAGCTGCTCGCAGGGAAATCCCCCGGGGCCCGTAGGGTGCTGAAGACATTCACATTATTAGCACTAGGAAGCACTTGTCCCTCAGAGCTGGACCCTCCCACCCAGACAGGATGGCACCTGATCAATTCATCTGGTGAAATAAGCCTGATAGAATTACTAATGACATCTGGCACTGGGAAGCACTGTTTGGGCAGCCGTGCACTCTCGAAATTCAAATGATAATTATAGTAATAATTATTATAATAATAATCTTGCATTTGATTTATGTGAGCCAATCGTGACTGAATGACCTCACAGACAGACACCTGTTCCTCCTGGACAGACTCCCGTAAACTTGAACCTTCTTGGCCTCCCTCCTTCCCAGAGGAGTCGTAGTGAGGTGGTTCTGAATTCACAGGAGGCCTTTGAAGTGAGAACTTTTTAATGCCACTTTTGTAAGCCCATAGTCCCCTCATAGCGCCCTTCAAAGTTAGTGAAAGCGATCAGTCAGGACAGTGAAGGAGTAAAACCTTTGCCACCATTGACAATCTGTAGACGAAATAACTAAGCAATAAATATGGAAACTATTTACAATTATGAACCACCTTTCTTTTTTTAACTATAAAATGTCAATTCATGAAATGTTATCCAAAGTGAATTGCAATAAAGAGTAGGAGTAGGGAGGGCTGTTCCAGCAGAACGAATTTCCCTGACAAAGTTATGTAAGTAAAGCTGCCAGCTGGCATGTGACAACACAAAATATCTGTTCAGTGCATCCTCGCTCACTTATTTACTTGGCCCTCTACATTATCAACACTGGGGCCTGCACGGGGGAGTATAATCACCCGCTTCATGCCGAACTGGCTGCGCCCCGAATGTAAACCAGGTCTTCAGTCAGCACCTGGTCACAGAAACAAAAACAAGCATTGGCAAAGCCAATGGGTCTAGCCTGAGATCTGGGCTTTGTCAATGTTTTTGCCCATGAGGCCCTGTAGTGAGGCCGCCCTGCGGCATGGCTGAGTGTGAAGAGCATGTCCAGAGTTAGCCCAGCCATGGCGCTTTTGTTTTCTCTGCTTTCGGCCATGTTGTTGCACAGCAGCAGCACCGGTGTGCAATATGGAAAAAACACATTTGACAAAGGCTCTGAATCCCGCATGGGTGAGAACTACTGGCTGTGCTAATGTTAGACTCTCCTCGTGCAGCTTTGATAGGGCGATCCGTTTCTAGATGTGCATTTGTATTAGGATATAAGAGTTGGGGCAGAGAGAAGTTCTTATCCCAGAAGCACAATTGTGCGCAATGTTGGTCGAAGGGCGAGAAACAGTGAAGCACAAAGGAGCGACCGCCCCAGACACCACTGTGTTCACCCCATGGCTTTCATCACTTGCATGATTTGCTCAACTGTTTGCGCAGGTGAAATTTGATCGCAGAGGTTCAGCAAACTATTTACAACTCCTCTCTGGCAGTTACCAGCAAGAGGCCTAAGTGGCCATTTCAGGGCCCCAGGGAAGAAACTAGAGCCCAGGCTCGTGCCTGCTACCGCTTACCCTGCTCTTATGAGGACAAGATAGTCTACCTGATGCTTCCTGTTGTTTTTCAGAGGTTTGGACTATGTGCCAGCAAAGCAGAGGATAATGACTAGACTATGGTCAGCCGTCGAGGTGATGTTGCATCAGTCTTCGAGTGCTGCACAAACAGCCATGTTTCTTGCCTCAGCAATTGGCATGAACCTAATGAACTCTCCGGTCTGACAAGGAGCTGCATGTGTGCAAGTCACATTCAGTAGCTGTTCGAGGCGCACAGACCGCACAGGGACAGGCCGGCCCAGTCTTGGGAGCAGGTTGGCTGCCTTCTGCAGCATGGGCAGTAGTTTCAAGTTTAGTGCAGGGAGATAGCTCGGTGGGTTGCCTGCCTCCTGCAGTGGTCTGAATTCCGATGGTACTGATGTAATATTTAATTGTTAGCTTGAGTTGAGTAAGCAAGCGCTATTGAGTTGCTTAATATGCGCACTTGTTGTTTAAAGCGCCGAGACACAATCCGAACGTGCCAAGTGCAATAAAATTATGGTTAAGGGATGACGCCATCCAAGTAGGCAATATTCGTGCCATAGTGTTTTCCTCTACATGTCATTGCGTTAACGAGAGTAAGTTTATTGGATGAGTTTAAGAGAACGAGAACTTCAAGTTCCACAATGCAACGATTGGCTGTTAAACTAATCCCAAGGGTGGAAGCAGTGGGTCATCAATGTTATTATGTCATCTGGAAACCACCTCTATCAAGCTCGAGCTGCTTTCTTTTTATTGGCAGCGAAACATATATGAACCGGAACTATTCATTTGTCAAGTTACTCAAGTTTTTGCTGTCATTTGTATATTTGATTTCAACACAGTGGTGTGATTTACTGTGACGTGTGATCTGTGCACGTTCCTTAACTGCACAACTTGCACGCACTGCCTCCTGGTTTGTGTGCACACGGATTAGCTGGACCGGAAGGAGTGTGACTCAAGGCCAGTGATAATCACTGAATGTTTACCAAAGATCCTTTTAAGCTGCCTACAATAAATACTGAAGCATTTACATGTGTTTTTTTTCTTAATAATTTTGATTTATAGAAAGAGATCACCAGAGTGAAACGTCCGACCTGAACATCTATTCATGCATTGAACAGCGTTTTAAAACAGAGCTGCTGATCACATCCTGCACGTTTGGGTCGTAGGTGTGGGCCCTCCACGAGACTGGAGGAGCATTGTCCCTCTAAAAAAAATGCCCCCAGAGCTGAAAAATAAAATGGTAAGAAACTTTATTATCATTTTATTTTTCAGCACCCCATCCTGAACCGGGACGGGGCCAGGCAATTGCTTCACAGTGGCAGCTAGGAGCTGTGCACTAGCAATGGTCAGCCTGACATGCGCACTTTAAACTTCTGTAACCCAGCTGTCTTAAGACAACTGGGTCAGAGAAAGCACAGGTCTCCAGCGCTCTTGTGAGCGCTGAGAGAGGCCGCTCCCACTAATCCTGATGCTTCTTTCATGCTGGTTACCAGCCTAAAAGCAGCGTCTTGATTGGCTTGTGTCGTTTCCTGGGTCCCGCCGCACGTTGGAGACAGGAGAGGATACACGACGAGAGGAGGAGGACGTCCCAAGGAAAGTGCTGTTTTTTAAATGTTATTATTACTGTAATCCCCTCAGCCTCCCATTGTAAATACGAGCCATCCGCTACTGTCAAGCACCTCTGACCCTCTCCCTCCGCCCCCACGCCATCAGTATTCACTGCTTGGAGCTGCTCTCCCCCAGGTGACCACTCACGTTCTCCTCCCAGCCCATTTCACATGGACAAACAAAGATCTGAAGCAAACCAACAAATGGAAGTGGACAATAGCAAAGTACGCAGGCTAGATCTTCATAAGAAATGGGATAATGATGACTTTATATAGTTCCATCTACACAGAAAGTAGCGAGTGAGCTGAGCACAAAGATGGAATGAGTGTGCAGAATTCTTGAAAGCGTGAGCTTCTATTTATCTATTCATGCACACATGGGACTTTATATAATACAAATTGATATCTCTTTATTTTCCATATACCTGTATACCTTCCTTTGAAGTTATGCATCTACATATTTATTACTTTATTCCTACTGTAGAAAAAAGCCTTAAATTCTCTCCTATGCACTACTCTATATCTCATCCTATACCTTTCTCAATATATCCTCTACCGCCACTCTGACTCATCCCAAACCTCATTGTACTACTATGATATCCCTAGTAACACTTTCTAGACTCTTCCCTCCTCCATCCCACCTGTATCCTATTAAATCCAACTAAAAGACTCACATAGCCTCTGATCGGATTAACAGTTTACATTTCCCTCTACTAATTTACCACTAGTCCATTTTGGGATTACCAAGCAGCAGTAATAAGAGGAATAGGTGTGCATAAGTAGGAGTAAGTAGGAGTAAGCTGAAGAGAACAATGGGAGTGAGTAAACTTAGAATTAAGAGTAAGGAAGAGTAGTAGTTATTTAAGTAGGATTAAGATCACAAGTAAGTGAAGTGATATGTTTAGGAGTAAGCAGGATTAGGCATTGGGAAGAACGAGTTAGTAGGCGCACCTCGAAGTAGGTACAAGTAAAATTAGCAGCTAGTAGAAGCAAGTGTAATGGTAAAGGCAGGAATGATAAGTAGGTATACGGAAGAATAAGAAAGAGTGGATGGAAGTAAAAGAAGACATAAGTAGGAGTAAGCATAAGAAAAAGAGCAGTGGTACATCTACGAGTCAGAGTAAGAGTAAGAATTAGTGTAGGGTACAGTGGGGTAGTTGGAGTAAGAGTAGGAGTAAATATGAGCGAATAGAAGTAGGTTGAAGTAAGATTATGAGTAGGTAAGAGAAAGACTAGGAAGGCGTGAGAGTAGAATTGGAGTAAGTAGTAGCAGGAGTAAATGTAAGTATGATATACAAAGGTTGGAGCAGGTGTAAGTAACAACAGGGCAACGAAAGCAGGTGTGAATAGAAATTAAATTAGGTGTAAGTTTGAGGAAGAGTAGGACTGAGTATTGGAGTAAGCAGGAGTACAGGCAGAAGATAAAAATAGATAGAAGAAAAAAGTAGTAGCATAGGTAGAAGCAAGATGGTGGGAGTAACTAAAAGTATGGAGAAGTAAAAGTAGGAATAAGAAGGAGTAACGATAGAGTTAAGCTGTAGCAGTAGATTGGAGTAGATGTCAGAAACAGTATCTAGGCTTACGAGTAGGACCAAGAATACGTATAGAAGTAGGAATATGTAGAAGGATAAGTAGGTATAATTAGGACTAAGATAGAAGTAATTATGAATAGGAGTAAGCAGAAGTAAGAGTAATATGAGTAATTAGGTGGACATCAGCGTAAGTAGAGTTATGTAGGACTAAGTAGAAGTAAAAAGAGCAGAGAATAAGGGAGAGTAAGTAAGAATACGAGAAGGATTTGTAGTAGCTCATAGAAGAAAATAGAAAGGTAGGAGTAAGAGTAGGAGTAAGCAGCACTAAATTAGAAATAAGTGAGAAGATCTAGGCGGAAGAGTGGAAGAAATTGGAGCAGAGAGTAGGAGAGTAGGAGTAAGTAAGAATACAAGCAGGAATGGGTTGTAGCACATAGGAGACAATAGAACAGTAGGAGTCAGAGTAGGAGTGAGTAGCACTAAATCAGAAGTGAGAGAATGTAGGAGGAACAGTGGAAGTAAATGGAAGCAAGTAGGAAAGTATGAGAACCTATGAGAAAGAATGTGCATTAGTAGTAGAAGTATGTAGAAGTAAATGTATTAGTAAGAAGGGTTAGGTAGGAGTAATAATTAGGAACAAGAGTAGATGTTATTAGAATAGGAGTAAGTAGGGCCAAGCATAAAAAATGGCCAAGTGTTGGGTGTAGGGCTTGGGAGTTGGGTCTGGTGTGGGGAATGGTATAGTAAGGTATAGTAACAAAAATTCATTTAAGTAAAAATAAAAATCTAGAATTTCACTTGAAAAAACAAAGATCAAAAGTGATGTTATAGTTGGACATGGAAATAATATCTTACTTTACATTTTAAAAAAAAAGAGAAATTCACCACAAACACCAAAGGTTAAAGTGACTGTGGGAATCTGGCACTTTGGTGCAGTACCCCCTCACACAACTTTTCGCCTGGCTTCTGGATGCAACTTTAACTGGAGTGCACTGGGATCCTGCTGACCAGGTTCTCAGTGCCAGTGTTCTATCCCTAAAACATGGCAAAGGTAATCGGATACATCTTTAGCTACCACTATAAGGGCCAGATATAACAAAAAGCCAATTTGCAAGTTGCAAATTGCGAGTCCCTGCGACTCGCAATTTGCAACTCGCAAATTGGTATGCAGAACGGTGTCTCAGACACCGTCTGCGAGTCGCTATGGGGTCGCAATGACCCACCTCATTAATATTAATGAGGTGGGTCGCAAATTGCGGCCCCATAGCGAGTCTAGGCACTCGCAAACATGGAGGCCTGCTGTAGTCAGCAGACCTCCATGTTCGTGACTGCTTTTAAATAAAGCAGTTTTTTTTTTTTTAAGTGTAGCCCGTTTTCCTTAAAGGAAAACGAGCTGCACTTAAAAAAAAAACGAAACCTTTAGTTTCGGTATTTTTTCAGGGCAGGTAGTGGTCCCTTGGACCACTACCTGCCCTGAAAAAATAGTTTTGGGTCCATTCACAAAGTGGAAGGGGTCCCATGGGGACCCCTTCCAATTTGCGAGTGGGTTACCATCCACTTGAAGTGGATGGTAACTGCGACACCATTTGCGACCGCATATGCGGTCGCAAATGGTATTGCATACCACTCCGAATCGCAAATAGGAAGGGAACACCCCTTCCTATTTGCGATTCTGTAATGCATATTGCGAGTCGGTCACGACTCGCAATATGCATTTCTGCATAGGAAAATGCGATTTGCGAGTCGCAAACAGCAATTTTTGCCGTTTGCGACTCACAAATCGTTTCCTGCATCTGGCCCTAAGTCCCTAGTAAAAGGTAAATTAGCTACCCAGGGCGTGGGGTCCTAAGGGTAGGCCCCTGAGGGCAGCAGCACTGATAGGGCCATGCATCCAGATGCCCCAGCACTGCCCTTGCAGGCTGGGTGTCCTGGTGCAAACCTAAAACACAAACTCGACATGGCACACTGCCTGTGTGCCCTTTCCACCATACACTGCATACACTATGGGTAAGACACGCTTCTGGTAGGCCTTCCAGCCCTAAGTCAGGATGCACCATATCATATGTGAGGGCATAGCAGCATGATAAATATGTCACCACTGTGTCCTTGCCAAACCTGAGACATAGTGAGTTAACAGAGCAGCCATTTTTAATACATGTGCTGGACACTGGTCAAGACAAGTTTCCCAGCTATGGAATGGCCACTCTGAACCCTGGGTTGTTTGGCATCAAACAACTCATTATGATAAGTCCAAACTGGTACCAGTATTGGATTTATCCCTAAATGTACCAAGGGGTCACCTTAGAGGTGGCCCTTGCACAAGCCAACTAACCTGGCATGGTTTCTGACTGGTTCTATCCAGCCTGCCACATCCAGACACCCAATCTACAAACCATGGGGGAGAGCCCTGTCTCCCTGTCTTTGTAAAACAATGCCCTTCCTGGGTGGAGGTGCTAATACTCCCTCCCTCAGGAATGTGCACTATCCTGGAGATGAACTTCAAACGGCTTACCACCTTTGAAACTCAACCCCCAGGCCTGCTGCTAGCAGCAGATGGTCAACCTCTTTGCAAACTCCTAATTTTGGTGGGAGCAAAGGCAGGAAACTACACAAAGGGTAGGAGGAATGGCCCCACCTGGCATGCACCACCCCTAAGGTGTTACCTGTGAGATGGACACTTCATTTCATTTTCCTCCATCTTAGATGGAAGGAAAATAGCCAGACAGTGAAGTGACCATTCCCAGTGGAAGTGGTCACTATAGTGGGTGTAGCCACCCAAAGGTAGGTGTGCATTGGACACTACCAGATTCCCCTTACAACACCCACTAAATTCAGTATTTAGTGGGCATCCCTAGACCAGGACATCACATTTTAAGGACATAAAGAAAACCAGCACAAAGAAGATCCAAGGCATGAGAATTGTGGACCTGCTACACAAAGAAAAGGTGCAAAACCCTGCCTGCTGAACAAGGTCCCGACAATCGCCGCTGTGAAGATGCTGAATAACTGGACTGACCTCAGAAACTCCAGAGGGCCTCTAGGCTTCACCAATCCCCCAAGAACTCCCTCCAGAGTGGAAGTACCACTCTGCAACAAAGAAGAAACCAGCAACCAAGTGAGGATCACTTCACTGACCGGCAGCTAACTCCAGAACCAGAAGTTGCAGCCAGACTCGACAACACACTAATAACCAGGAGAACAGGCCCTGCAAGTGTTCCAAGTTTGGAGACACTGTGCCCTCCAGTGGCTGTCTCATACCAATAATCTGGGTTCTTGTCAGCTGACATTGGACACCAAGAAAACCAGCTGCCTGGGGCTGAAAAAGGACCAGGAGGAAGCCCCAGTCAAAGGACTTCAGGAACACCCCAGACCTCCCACCAGAGTGCTTCCGTTGCACTGTAAGTGACCCTTGATGTGACTTACCTCCAGATCCAAAGGGCATCTTTGTGCACACGGCTCCTGGCTCACCGATTCGCACTGCACCTGGCCGCAATGTGCCCTTCAACAAAGAGCCTGCTGTGCCCTAAGGGTCCCTCACCCCTTCCCCAAGGAATCACCTCTAAAATTACCTGCACAGACCTTTTCCAAGTGGTCCCCCGAAGTGGCTGGGCACTAGCGCCAGAGACTTTCCTCTGCTGCTCCCGCCAGAACCGGGAATCGCCCGAACTTCTCGAGCTGAAACATTGTGCCCACCAATGGCCTCGACCAACCTGCAAAAGAAGAACTGGGTAAAGTCACTGTGTGATTTCTTGTGTATTTTTAAAGGTGACTTTCCACTGATTCCTATGGTGCGTAATTACACACAAAAAGACTATTTTGATTAAACTTCAAAAATCCATACCTCAAAAAGTACTTAACCAATTTTGATAATCTTGGTCTTAAAAATTATATATAATCTGAAGTATTTTTATAAATTAGTCTCGAGTTATTCTTCCGTATGTGTGAGATGCATGATTGATACTGTGAGTACAAAAAATGCTTTGAACTTCTCCAAGATTGGCCTAACTGCTCGACAAAGCTACCTTAAAAAAAGGAGCATTAGGTGATCAAGTTTTTACCTCTGTAAACCATGGTGTGGTTTCCTTGACCCCCTGCACAGTGCTCCTAGCTTTGCACACTACCAAGAGGGTCCTACAGCCTCCTACAGTGACACTGGAGTTAAGTGAAAATGTCAGTTACAACATAACATTTCAAACTAAAAAACACTAAAAATCATCAATTATAGTTAACTAACTTAATAAAAACTTGTGCCATGAAGTAAGTATATCACGTGCCCTCTCCATGTACTGCTTATTAGCTCATATAATACATCACTCGTGACATGTTCAATGACAGCATTGATAACATCAGTGATAACATCTGAAATTACATCATTTATGATAACTATGCATTTCTGGGTCATGAGTTATAGTTACTTCATGGTGCAAGTAATAGTTACTTGAGTTAACTATAACTGGTGATTTTCAGTGGTTTTTGAAAATTTTAGTTAGTATGCAATAACTGACATTTTCTCCTATTATGTCACTTTAACCATAGTCTTTTAATGAATTTCTAAGGGTTTTTTTTTTAAATATAAAATAAGATTATATCACCATTCCTAACTGTAACATCATTTTTTACTTTTTGATTTTTCAGTGAATAAAGAAACACACGCACACAATTAAAACATTTGTCAACTTTGCAAAACATTTGTCAAAAATGCAAATGTGATTTACAGTTAGACATGTGATAGCCATGTGATTGTATTTTAATTATCTTACCCTATTTGCCAGCTAAGTAATTATCTTATTCGTAGAGGCATAGCTGCGACATGTGAGGTGGCTGGCAGTACCGTTTGAGCAGATTGCCAGTGAGACAACCATTTATTTAATGTACTGATTAATTATATATAGGGTCCCATGAGGTAACCTGAATGAGTTTAAATATTTAACAATGTCCAGCCATGTTGGGTTCTAATTTCTGTATCACAGCACTGAAAGGAAACAATGGCTAGAGAGCATACAAAGCACGTGGAGCACCTTATTGTGAACTGAATGCACGTGCATGTGATAAAGCCGCAGGGCCTGTGAATAGCAAGCGATTGTGGACTTACATGAAAGTGCAAGTTTACCTTTGTGAATCGGGCCCTCAGAATGTCAGATGCTGTTTTTCACATAGGCTGTGTGATGTACTGTGTCTGGGAGTTGTGCAGCGCCAGTGGTAGGGGTTGGTGGTATATACTGCTGCTCTTGACTTCTTTTAATCAGTCGTGCATTTCTGCTGAAAGGTACAGTAATTGCAACTGGTTTTATCTCTTTCATAGTTACCACCAGTTTCGTTGTTCTTCATTTTCTTTCACTACTTACTTAATATTGTTCTCTTGAATTGCTCCATTCTTTTCACCATCATCCATACACTGGATCACTCATACATACATTCACCCACTCTTCTATCCACAGAACACACCCTTGACACACACAAACTCCCTTATAATCAATGAAAAAAAACACTCTGTTATGAGGCAGGTTTATTGGCTTTGCCAATGCTTGTTTATTTTTTCTGGTTTGTCCCTTGTGGTTTTAGAATGTCAGTTTTGGTTGTTGTAGATGTGTACTTATGAGCCAACCCATTTTCCAATGCCATCTGCTCTTTTTCTGTGCTCAGTGGTGCCAGTTTGTTTTTATACTGCGCTCTTTTCGTCCAACTTCTCACTTACTTGACAGAGATTCTGAACATTTCGATTGTACATTGTACACGCTCCCTCAAAAGCCACATTGTTGGATAAATCTAGTTTGAGTCTTATAGATTTCCTAAAAGGCCGGACGTAGAAGGTATGACATCAAGCATCATGTGAAGCCTAGATGGCTTCTTATTTGCTGGACCACTGCACGTCATAACGAACAGCCTGTCCCACTCTGCGTTGGCTTAATTAGTTCACTACAATACCCAGAATGCAGCAGCGTGGAACAGCCTGTCCCTCGCTGCGTTGGTTTAATTAGTTCACTACAATACCCAGAATGCATTTCGCTGACACAACATGCCAGACCTAGAAACAGTGTCCGTCATGACATGGGGACAGGAAGAGCAGATTTGCTGACTTTGGAACTTTTTGCAGTTTCATATAGCGCGAACTGGACCCGAAGGTATCGGAGCGCTTTTTGGTAGGCAGGGGAGATTAAATAATTTGCCCAGAGGAACAGGATGTTGAGCCGACGGCGAGACTCGAGCCTGCTTCCCCATCTGCAAGGACGGCGGCTCTGGCCGTTATGCCACGTCCCTCCCCAGTGCTCTGATTCTAGGCAAATCACTTAATCGCGCCCTGTTCGCGCTCTATAAAACTTAAAAATAAAGAAATAATGAATAAATAAACATTCATCTTCCTAGCTGCGGATGGTTGGCCCTGGTGAAGCTTCACATATAGAAACAGAACAGTCTTAACTCTTAACGCCGGTTTACTGCCTGTTCCTGTCAGAGTATTCGTGATCCCAGAGACCGGGGGATAGCAAGCAGGGGGGGGGGGCATCTTCCCCTTCTTGTTCAGGATGAAAGCTGCAGCGATTGGCTATTTCTCTCTGCATGTTCTATTTCTAGATGTTTCCTGTTTTTTAACATTTGAGCCTAGACAATGTCTCCCTGGTGTATCATTCTCTACAAAGAAGGTTAGGTGGGAATGATGTATTTCGGTCACGCCTTGAGGTAGCAGGGGTTTTCAAGGTCGAGTGGAAGATGAGGACCATCGTGTAATGTGCTTACCAGGACGATGTGCAGCAAAGTAAATGTGTTATGTGTGGGTGCAACTTCAAACCGAACACACCACCTTGATATTGAAATCCTTAGACGCGCGCCCTTTGTGCTGCAAACACACGAGAGCAGATGTTGCAACAACACACATAGCCTCAGCGGCCTACTATCCTTCCAGGAAAAGCAGTGGTGTACCCAGAATTAAATCCTTTGTTTGGCATCAGCACAGCTCTGTAATGATAGGTTTTGGAGTTAATCACATCAAACGTATTGACTTCACCAGCCGCAGGTGAGCAGCTGAGTCGATCTGAACCAGCTCACTTTACTGAACTGTGTGTGGGTGTGAGTGTGGTTTGTCTGTAAAGTTTTACAACATTTTAGGAGGATCAGAGAAGATATATATCACTGAAGAAATCACCATAACTAAAGATTTTCTTTCAAGAGTATTCCCAACTGTGACTTTGTTCAAGCAATAAATTGTTATGTATTGGCATCTCTACAGTGCTGTCCTACCAATAGTGAGGCAAAAAGGACACAGTCATGCCCTTTGCCACTGAATAGCTGCAGTCACTCTGTGAGAAATCTCCATCAAGAAAAAAGCTCTCATTAGACCACTAGTCCACATTGCAGTTTTGCAATAGGAAAATCACTTGACAAAGATCAATGGCTTGTCTTTTAAGTGTCAAAAGGGACACCTCCCAGGCAGAGGTCAGCCAGGAGTGCAGGGAGGAGAGCAGGGCTGGGTCACTGGGGGAGGGGAGATGAGAGTTGATGGCGAAGAGCTCTGGAGCTTTAACAGGGCACGCCTACATTTCCAGCCGAGTTGCCGTTCAATGTCACTGCCTTGACTCTTGATGACCAGTCGATCAACTTGAGGAGCTTTTTCCCAAAATTTTCCAAATGTTTCAAAACTTCTGAATCTTCTTCCAGAAGGTTCTTTTGGGGTCTTGAAGGGCCCTCAACATCAGCCAAGCTTACAAAAGCTCAGAGTTGCTGCTTGGAGAGCTGGGACTTCAATTCCCAAAATGCACCTGGTCAAATCCTTAAAAGTCCACTGCATACTAATCAGTTGGTCTTTTCTTGGTGGAGTTGGTGCAGGTGACTTCTTGAAGTTCTTTTATACCTTTTGTTTTAAGTCCACTCCTTAAACTTAAAAGCAAGGCAAAGTCCTCTTTTGTGAAGCTCAAAGTGTGCAGCAGGTGTAGTCCTTATGAGTGCAGTCCGCCTGGGTGCCGACCAGGGATTCAGCAGGGCAGTCCTTTGTCCCTTGCTGTTTCCAGCCAGTGATCTAAGTTGCTGGGCAGCTCTCTCATATTTATCCAGGTTTCTGGGCTGGCAAGCGTGGGGGAAGTGGGGGCTGACCAATGGGGTACAAGGGGGCCACCCTCTGGGATGACAACTTCCTTAGAAGTGTGGCATATACTGTATTTGTCCTAGAAAGCACTGTTTCACAAAAATCCAAAATGGAGAAAATCAGTCCTAGAGGTTCAGATATTGCTAACCCAACCCACAGGTGTGGCTAACCTTTTCCTATACTCCCCTTCCAGCCCTTTTCCTAATCTAATTATAGAGGCTCCCATCTGGTTGACGCAGTAGGGAGCGGGGGTAGGCCTGGTGCCTGCACTATCTGTCTTTCTCCCTTTGAGAACCAATTGGCTAAGCAGGCCCCTTCCTGTCCTGACATCTGCCATAGCAGGTCTCCTCCCACAGGATGGTCTCTTTGCCTCAGCCCAGGCCACTTCACACCTAATTAAGGGCTCTTGGCTCAGCCTGTCAAAGGCTGTTCAATAAGAAGAGGCTGCTTCAGGGCTGATATCAGGTAACTTTAGGAAAGAGTTCTACAACTTTTTCCCTGTATTAGTTATAATAGATCTAACCTTGACAAGATGTGGGGTTTATTGTAATCATTATTTTAACAGTTTAAATCATAGTTCTAGCCCATTCCTGTGAAAACTGGACTTTATTAAAGTTTAATAAAGCCTTCTCATATTAGCTGATGGAGCTAGCAGTGCTACAATGTGGAAAAATGAAATAGGCAGTTATTCCCTCACCAGAGAATATAAAACACCTGTATAAAACTTAAGGTAGACCTTAGGGGTAATACATTTAAAGATAAGGTAGTTTAAGACTTTGAAACTACTTTTAATTCCAAAATCAAATTTGGTCATGGTTTTATTTTAAAAGCAGCCTGCAGGGCAGGGCTGACTTTAAAAAGCAGATATTCGTAAGTGCCTTAGCTCCACTGGGGATCCTAAACCTATACGCCCTAACATATATTAGGCACTTAGAGGTAGGTTGTCAGTGGCAATTGCAATCAAACTTGATTAGCATATACCTTTTAAACAGAGCACTAGCCCTAGGCTTGGTTAGTAGAGCCCATGGCCTAATCAGAGTCAGTAGCCACCAGATTCAGTCAAAAAATGTGAATGATCTGAGCAAAAAAAGATTAATTTCTCACACATCCCCTGTCTGAGCCTTATTTGGTCCTGGGGACCCTATCCCCTGGGGCCAAAACCAATAGAGAGGTGAAGGAGGCAGCACAGCCACCCCTCCCTGAAGCTTACAAGGCCCCAGGGACCCCATCTTTCAGGATCAAAACCAATGAAAAAGGGGAGGGGTCCACACAGCCACGCTCCCGAGCCTTATAGGCCCCGGGGACCCTATCGCCAGGGTCCAAATGCAATTAAACGGAGAAGGGGGCATGCCTCCCCCTCCCCCAAGCCTTCTTGGGCCCTGGAGACTGCATCCCCTGGGGTCAAATTCTCAAGGGAAGGTGATGCACGGTTCTCCTCCCCAATCCTTTCGAATCCCAGGGACCCCATGCCCGGCACCAAATATAATTAAAAAGGGGAGGGGCAGAGAAAGGCCACTCCTTGTGTTTCTGTAAAGAGGAGGGGGGCAACAAAGCCCAAGCCTATTTTGGCCTTGGGGACACCCTCCCCCAAGGGACTTCTAAGTTAGAGGTGGATGTCCCGGTGCCCACCCGCAGCACCAACCAACCACCATGTTTGAGGCACATGGTACGAGAGCCGACATTGCTCCCGCTCGAAGAGAGCAGCTGTTTTCAGGCAACAGATATTACTCCAGGCAGGAGTAAAATTTGTAGAATTTCACTTCCTCTCAGGAGAGTGAGCAGGGAAACAGAACAGACGTCTTCTCCCAGCCGAAAGGAGCATGCTTAAATCTCCTCTGTGAGCAGACTTGTCTTTTCCCCCTGCACTACTGCAAGCAGGGAAGCCATGTTTGCTCTTTTTTGCGGGAGATTAAAAAATCCTCCTGCCAGGCAGGAGCAAACATATGTTTCATTGCCGGCATCAGTGCTGGCAGAAACCTACCGTGTCCTACTAGTGGACTCCTCAGGACGCAGTTACTGAGCTGAGGGGACATTTAAGGGTTCAGGGATGGGGGCTCCATGGCCCTCCCCCTTTTAAACTTAGTTTTGGTTCCAGGGGATTGGGGTCCTTGGGGCCTACAATGGCATGGGGAAGGGACTGCATGCCCCCCCATTTATTATTAACCAATCAGCCTAGAGGATATGGTCCCTGAGGCCTTTAAAGTCTCGGTAGGGGGGTCGCATGGCCCCCTCCCAACTTTACCATATTTTGGCCAAAGAGGATGGGATCCCGGGGCCCAAAATGGACTCAATATCCCTCCATATCAATATGTTCATTAAACAGCCCCTTCCCTAATCCACTATGGGCCATGGGGACCGCATCCCCTGTGGCCTTCCTTTTTTATTAAGGTGCAACCCCCTTCCCTAAGTCACTATGGCAGGCACCCTTCCCCTGGGGCCTTATTGTTTTTAGTAAGGGGACAGGGCCTGCAGCTCTCTGTCCTGAGCCAATAGTGGCCCCAAAGACTCCATCCCCCGATGCACATGGATGGGTCCCCCCCACCCCCTTGGCACCCACCAAACAGTACATTGGGGGCTACAGGAGAGTCCTAGGGTATGCTTTGCTCCTTCCCAGCACCAGCATCTGTGTCTGCTTACTGCCATCAGGCAGGAGCAGTCTGAATTTCAAAGTGTGCTTGGCTGTGTCCTGGGAATGCCTAATAATGTTTTCTCCATTTGAAGAATCTTTGTCATGGAAAGTTCTGGGGTGATCCATCAAGCGGAGGCCAAAACACAAAATTCCCATGCATTCTCCATAGACTTTTGTCAGAAGTGTTTTCACAAAAACTGCGGAATAGAATCACACCAAATTTGACAGGATGCTCGATTTTGGTCCACTGATTGTGCTTTTTGTGATTTGGTGTAAATCCATTCACTAGTTTTTGAGAAATTAAGGTACAAATATATTTCTTTATCTGGACGGTTGGGTTAGAGGGGCTCTTGCGAGTGTCTCTTCAAGTCTTCTGATTGACCAGGGAGCTCTTTTCCTTTGGACCCTTTCATTTCCACGTGCTCTAACTGCCTGCTGGCAGCAAATACAGGACTCAGGGACTTAGTCCCCTGTATTGATGTTTAAAAAAAACCACATGGGAGCACGGCATGCCCTGTCACACTAGGCACTGTGGGGAGAGACCCAGAGGAATAACCTTGGTGGCCAAAATACAAAAAATGGCAACTTTTGCCTTGATCCTGCTGGTCTCCTGCAAGATAACAGCCAAATAAAATGGCAGCCTGGGCTGCATTCTTTAATTAAGGGGAGGGGGGCACCTGCCCCATTCCTGAGCTATTATAAGCCCCAGGGGAGTTTATCCCCGGGGCCACATCACATAAAAAGAGAGGGGGTGCATGGCCCCTCTCCCCGAGCTAATATAGGCCCTGTGGACCACACCCCCAGGACCGCAATGCCAAAAACGCTTAAAGGAAATGTGCTTGCTCCCACCTGGCAAGAGTATTTTTAAAACTACCGCCAAAGTGGAGGAATAATTAAGTGCCCCATTACAACTTTGGCGGTCGGACCAGCCATAGCCATGGGGAGGAGGCTTCTGTCATGCCGGCAGCCTCCCCCAGTCATATTACAATGTCATCACCAGAGTGACTGGCGGAAACATCATATTACAACATTTCTGCCAGTCAGCCCAGCGGAAACAGTGTCACGGCATTGGCCTCGCCTCCCTTAAGGGACCATAGGCCAATGGCGTTGCATAACAGCACCATTAGAATGTCATGGCATAACATCATCTTCGGAATGTGCACTGACTGCACAGCAGACGGTGCAAATTCTGAGGGTGCTGGCAGGGGGCCCCCTGCACTGCCCATGTCATCGGCATGGGAGGTGCAGGGGCACCGCTGTGGCCCCCAGCCCTGGCTTTCCACCAGCCTTTTCATGCAGGCACCCTGCCATGAAAAGGCTGGTGGAAAGAGGACTCATGATCAACACAGCAGTGTGCTGACCATGACTTTGACCGCCGCCACCCTGTGGGATCCATTATCCTGGTGTTGGTGGCAGTCCCCTGGCAGTCTAACTGCCAGGGTTGTAATCTGGTGGTCAGACCCCCAGGAGTACTGTGGTACGACCACAACTGCAGGTTTGGCGATCCTCAAACTGCCAAACTCGTAATTAGGCCCTAACTCTGCTCCCAGTGGACGTGAATGTTAAAAATTCTTCCCCCAGCTGGGAGAAGACTTTTGATTTTTTTCCCTGCCTGCACTAATGGGGGTAGAGAAACAGATCAAAAGATTGCTCTTGCCCAGAAGGCCCATCATAAATAGCTGCTACCTGTGGGTGGGAGCAATGCCGGCTCGTACAGCCTGCGGGTAGCTCGCTGGGGCCACAGGGCCCTGGGGCTCCCCCCCCCACAGCTCCCAATGTGTGTATAGTTTGTGCTGTGGGCAGGGACCAGGGCACCAGCTATTTTAATGAGAGTCCCTGGGGGATGGACTCCCTGGGCTATAATAGGCTCTGTGAGGGGAGAGGCATGGTCCCCCTCCTCTTTAAAAAATACACGGCCTTAGGGGATTGTGACCACAGGGTCTTTTTAAGCCTCAAGGAGGGGGGAAACCCCCACCTGTTTATGTACGTTTCGGCTCGCAGGATGTATCAAAATTATTATTGCGTCAATAATGTAATTTGAGATGTCATTGGGATTATCATATACGATGGCAACTGGTGAATTACTGTCTTTTTTTAGTTCAAAACGTTAATAATGAGACATATTCACCTAACTATAATTTTACCAGCTAAGCTGAGCTAACTATAACTTACGCCTCCAGAATGCACTTCTTATGACCTTACATATTACATCACTCATGATATGGTCAGTGACATCACTGATGACATCTCAAATGACATCACTCATGTCATCAACAGGTCAATGTGTGTGTTTTCTAAACATTTATGAGCGGTGAGCATATATACCAATGTTTAAATATTATAATGTTGGGTTCACTGAATGATTTTATTTGCATAGATTCTACTCACACACATGCCATTCATGAAGACAATTTGGAAAATAGTCTTTTATATCATCCTTATTGTTTTTCTTGCGCCTCATGGGATGCTGGTGTCGGGAGGGCCTTGGAGTCATACATTCGTCAAAGGTCCCTGCCCTCAAGAGATTTGCCAATAAACAGAAAGGCACTATTTTAAGCGGAAGTGAACAATGTGCTAAAGCTTGGTGGAGTCACTTAACGTGAAGCTAGCCAATGGGTAAAGTGTTCTGACCATTTGCCCTTACTATATGCTGTGGGTGGGCGGAAGCAAATTGTGAATGCCAGTTCAACAGACCAATGAATGAAGTCTGCCGACCCAAAAAACAACATATTATGTATGTCTGTATGTATGTATGAGTGTATGTTTGGGGAAACCATGGCCTAATAAGACAGGTACAGCTGTCTCAAAGGCTAGACCTAAAATCACATCGGCAGAAACTTGGCAAACGTGGTACATACTTTTCTTCAAAGAATACAATTGTTGGCAGTATTGCAGAATGATTCTTGCCAATAGATAATTATATTCGTTTCCGTATGCATTGTGTAACAGTCATTAATACCCGATGATGAAATAGCGGAATCTGCCAGTTTCCCTCGCGTGGAGGTGAACAGGCAGAGGATGCGCGGAGCAACCAGGTCAGTGCTGGAACCAGGAAATATGACAAGGCAGGGCAGTCTGAACATTCCATTCAGTGCCATTGTGAATAGCCATCTGCCCCAGCGCCGCTCAGCCTTTGTCTCACAGTGTATTGTTTTGCATTTATGATTTCCCAGTCTAGTTTTCACCTTTTCTCATTTCCACATCTCATGTCTAGTTTACATTTTGGTTTAGCTGAACTGGCTCCTTGGGGGTCTTGTTTGTGGCCACACCATGAACTTGCTCTTTAAGTAACATTATTTGTATGCTTTTATTGGCGTGAGACATTAATTTTCACGTTTTGTGCCTTCTGTTGAAGTGACCCCAGGACAGTTCACTGAAAACGGAGACTGTCCGGGGAAATCGGGGACGTCTGGTCATACTAAGCATAGGTGCAAGATGGGGACGTTGACCACAGTCCAGGGAGACACTTAACATGGCTGCTTCTTTAACTACTTGCAAAAAAAGGGGCAAGGAAAGGGGGGGTTGCCCATCTCAGCCTATGTTACCTGGGCAGTACAGCTAGAACACAAAGCTGTGGTCTACCGCTGGGACAAATGAATGTACAATAGCTAGCTCGACAATGAAAGAATCCATTTTCACTGGATAATTAACTTATTTCGACCAAAACCAGTTTGTTTTTCTAATAGGTTAAACCTGTCTGTGCGTGCAATTACACTTTGTGTTATTATTTCTTAGTGTCTGAAACAAAGAATTAAAATAACACAGGTAACCACTCTTAAACGCAAAGAATTATATACAACCAAATTATACAATTTTTTCATGCAGCATATTTCCCCAGTTTTTCACTCCACAACGGAATATATTGTCCTTTCATTGCTCTTTGTTTTTTTTTTACTCTGAGAAGCCTTTTCTTCCTCTTTGTTTCCTTTTTACTCTGAAGGAGGTGGTTACATAAAACATCCAGATGTGGTTTCACATAGAGGTAGTCGCAGAGTCTAAGGACTCCTGGGGCATCAACACATTACCTGTCTCCTTCTGACCATGGTAGTTGTCCAACAGTGTGCCTTGTGGAGCTCCTTTTAAACAAACGTTGTCACGTTTCGGCCTTTATACCTTTATGACCTCTTCAGGACCCGAAAACAAAAGGAATCAGAACCTAAAAATGGACCAGTCAATTAACAGAGACGCTTATCCCCCAAAATGTACAGATACAAAACAAGTAATGAATTCCACAAAACCCGATGCCATAGACCAAATGCAACATAAGTATAGTAAAAACAATGGAATCAGGACTAAATTCCAGGAAAAGAGGACCCATGCTGTTTTATGTGAGCATGCTGGTGATGTGTCCTACTAAAGCAAAACACTTGTCAAAAGAAATACTTTCATGGACCAGAAACGAATTGGCACGAGCAGTCAGGCTTATCTCAGAGGCAATGTGTAAAGTATTTGTACCCACACACAGTAACACTATGAAAAAACACCACAAAAGTACTCCACACCAGTTTAGAAGAATAGCCAATATTTATCTGGGTAAAACAAGACCAACACAACAAAAATCTAACATACACAAGCAAAGATATCACTTTTAAAAGATTACATTTAATTGTAGTTCCTTGAAAACAATGGAGCACTTGACTGAGGAAAAGTTCCTGAGATGCGTCAAACAAACAAAGATGATGCAGGCCGCAGTGGAGGTGATGCATCGAAAGAGCCAGAGATGCATTGGTTCCTTACTGTCGTAAGGGAGGTGATGCGTTGGTTTCTTACTGCCAGGCAGGGGTAGTGATGCGTTGGTTCATTACTGCCACAGGGGAGGTGATGTATCATTTGTGGCACTAAGCATTCATTCCTTCCACTCTAGCCCAGGAAGAACAATCAAGATATGCAGGGCACACCTCAGATCTCTTTGTGTGACTGACCAGAGTGAATTCACAAACAGCCCAGACCCATACTTGTATTCTACAGCCAGGCAGAGGCACATAATGTTTAAGCAAGAAAATGCCCACTTTCTAAAAGTGGCATTTTCAAACTTAAAAACCAACTTCACCAAAAGATGTATTTTTAACTTGTGAGTTCAGGGATCCCAAACTTCACACCTCTATTGGCTCCCAATGGGTAATTACACTTAAAAGATATTACAAGGCAGTTCTCATGTCACTCTAAGGGAGAGATAGTCCTTGCGATAGTGAAAACCATATTTAGCAGTTTTTCACTATCAGGACATGTAAAACACCGGTACATATCCTACCTTTCAAATACAAGGCACCATGCCCATGGGGCTGCCTTGGGCCTAATTTAGGTGTGATTTCATTTTAGTAAAACAGAAGGTTTGGGTCTGGCAAGTGGGTGCACTTGCCAGGTCAGCATGGCAGTTAAAAACTGCACACACAGGCACTGCAGTGGCCAGTCTAAGACATGTTTACAGGGCTACTCATGTGGGTGGCACAATCAGTGCTGCAGGCCCACTAGTAGCATTTGATTTACATGCCCTGGGCACACATAGTGCACTTTACTAGGGACTAGTAAATCAAATATGCCAGTCATGAAGGAACCAATCACCAATAGAATTTAGACAGGGAACACTTGCACTTTAGCACTAGTCAGCAGTGGCAAAGCATCCAGAGTCCTAAAGGCAGCAAAAACAAGTCAGAAAAAATAGAAGAAAGAAGGCAAAAAGTTTTGGGATAACCCTGCAAAAAGGGACATTTCCAATAGAGAGCTACTTCTGATCACTGAAAATCATAGTAAGCTACTCAAAGGTAAAAAAACATGTGCATTGTTACCATAGAGCCAGATACTATGATCTGAACTAAATACTTTGACTAGGGACACTATGACAGGCTTGCACGCGCAAGGGAGTAAAAACTACTCCCTCCACTTTGACTCATTTATAGTAATAAAAGTGCAAGTAAATTGAGTGATCCCAACTCTTCCTCTGAAGTGCCATGAGAATGTTACCCGTGAGGAAGATTTGCAGAAATTCGTGCAAAATTACAAATCGTACAGAAAGATATTCAAGGAACTTGGGTAAAAACTACACATTTAACAGTACTGGCTTATTTCTCTCATTCAACTTTTCCATGTTCATTCTTTACTTTTATGCTTCTTTCCTTCCTTCTTTGCCTCATCTTTCCTTTGTGAGTATGTGCTTTTCATTCTTTATTTCCTTCTGTCTATTCTCTCATTCAGTCTGACCTTTTTCTACCTTTTCATCCTTCTTCACATTCCTTTATTCTTATCATGCTCTTGTTGTTCTGTCACACCTTCTTTGCATCTTTTCTTTTTGTATTCCTTCCGTTAATTAGTTAATTCAGCTCTTCTTTCCTTCATTTGCCCATCCTTTCATCTCACAATTCTTCTTTATTTCAATATATTTTACTGCTTTCCTTCTTTCTCTCCTTTCATATTTCTATTAATTTGTTGCTCCTTTCTTTTTCTTCTTTTACATATTTTTCCTTATTTCTGGTGACCTTTTGTACTCTCGTTCTTTTTTCTTCCTTATTTCAATACTTGCAATTTACTTTTTTTTCCTTTATGCTGTCTCGCTTCATTTGCCTTGAAATTATTTTTTTTCTTTGCCATTTTAATATTTTTTCTTTCTCTCTTTCACTGTTTCGGACTGAACTCGACTTCCGAGATAAAAGTTAAGAGGATCATAAAACAATTGAATCTCTTTCTTCAGCACCCTCGCTTAAGTTAGTTTAGCGGGTGGTTAACTACGCCCGTGGATATTTGTGTCAGTGAGAGCATGGTCTTTGTGGGATGTATGAACAAGTGTGTGTCTGAATGAGATATATGTGTACAAATGACTGAGAGCCTGTGTTATGTACCTATAGCACAGGACATACCTTTCACCATATGTGGCACCGTTACGTATATGACACAAACATAAAACAGTTTTTTTAATGGGAGACATTTATAGTGCAGAAAAATATTGTGCAAAAAATGTTCAAAATAGAGAACTTTAAATGTCTCCCATAAAAATAAAAAAAACGGTATTTTTCAGTTGTACATATGGCACAGTGTCTACTGGCCTCTGGGAGAAAGAGGCCTGCTGTTTGTAAATGTGGCTCTTTGAAATGGCAGAACATTTAAATGAAGACTTAAGTTAAGGCATGATTTAGATCTTGGCGGTTATGGTCCCACCGTCGGATTTCCCGTTCACTGACTTGGCGATTCACCTGCCCAATTTAGATGTTGCAGATGTCTTGCGGCTCTGTGGAAGTTCAGTCGATGATTGATGTGGGCGGTCCTTGATCAGGCAGAGCTTTGTAGGCATGCATGAGGATCTTGAACTGACATCTTCCCTGGAAGGGGAGCCAGTTGAAGTTTCAAGATGGAGGATGATATGGGCCCATTTGGGGAGGTCCAGGATGAGTCTATCTGTAGCATTCTGAATGGTCTGGGGTCTTTTGAGGAGCTGGGTGGAGATGCTGGCATAGAGAGCATCGGTGTAGTCGAGGTGGTTGGTGACGAGGGCCTGAGTGACGGTTTTTCTGGAGTTAACTGGGATCCACCTGAAGATTCTGCAAAGCGTGTAAAGGGTGTGGAAGATGGTGGAGGTGACTGCATTGATTTGTCATTTCATGGCCAGGTCACTGTCGCAGACGATCACTAGGTTGTGTGCATGGCCTGTGGGTGTAGGTGTTTGTCAGAGTTCTGTTGGACACCAGTGGTGGTCCCAAATGAAGGTGTTCTTTCCAAAGATCAGAAATTCTGTCTTGTCAGAGTTGAGTTTAAGGCAGTTGTCTCTCATCTAATTGACAGCATTGGTCATGGCGCTGCAGAAGTTGGTTCTGGTGGCAGATAGGGCTTCGACCAAGAGGTTGAGTTGAGTGTTGTCTGTATAAGAAATTATGTTGATGCCTAGAATCTGATGATGTCTGCAAGGGGGAGTCATATGAGTGTTGTTGTTGAAGCCTGGAATCTGACGATGTCTGCGAGGAGGATCATGCAGGTGTTGAATAAGGTCGGACTGAGGGATGATCCACGAGATGCGCAGCATAAGATGTCCTTGGGTTCGAAGGTGAAGAGAGGCAGCCGGATGCTCAATGTGTGTCCTGTTCTGAAGGAGGCAATCCACTTGGGGGTGTTTTCCTGAATGCCGATGTTGTAGTCTGTTCATAAGGGTGTGCTGGTTAATAGTGTGGAAGGCAGCAGAATCGGTCGAGGAGGGTTCGGATGTTTTCTCGGCCCATGATCAGGGTGGTCTCCGTGCTGTGGTTTTCACAGAATCCTGACTAGGAGGTGTCACATAGGGGATTTTGTTCCAGGTATCCAGTGAGCTGTTTGTTTATGGCCTTCTGGAGTACTTTGGCTGGGTAGGTGAGCAGTGAGATCGTGTTTTGAGTTTGCTGGGGTTAGCGGAGGGTTTCTTTAGGAGTAGTATGACCTCCAAGTGTTACCAGCCCTCTAGGAAGGCTGCTGTGGTGATGGAGGTGTTGATGATGCTTGTGAGTTCCATGATGATAGAGTTGGTTCAGAGGTTGAAAAGGAGGTGAGGTTAGGAGTCGCTGTGTGCCCCGAGTGAACAGATGACATGATGACCGTGGTGGTCTGAGAAGTGATCAGGGACCAAGCGGTGATCATTCAGCTGCTGTGTGCTGGTTGTTTGAAGTTGCTTAGGTTAAGAACAATGGGTTGTGGGTCAAAGTTGTTGTAGATGATGGCAATTTATTTATGGAAGTAGTCTGACGGTGTTTAGGAGATCTTTCGAGGGGTGGATGGTGTTTTCCGTAGATGCTAGGTTAGAGAGTTCCTTGGTTACTTTGAAGAGCTCTTTCATGAGGTTGGCTGATGTAGCGATGCGGGTTGTGATGGCTGTTCTCTTGATGCGCTGGTGGTAGTTGCTGAGGACTGCTTTATCAGCGGTTCTGTCAGAGGGGTTACCTGTGGTGCGCCGTTGTTTCTTGAGTTGGTGACAGTTGTGTTTGGTGATTCTGAGCACTGGGGTGTACCAGCTGGCTTGTTTTGAAGTTTTGTTGGTTTATGCTGGTTTCATCGGGGCAACTCTGTTGGTGCATTTGGTGATCCACGTGGAGAAGTTGTAGACCTACGCCTGGTTGAGGTCTGATGAAGCTACAGGTTGGGTATCATTGAGGGCCTGCATTCACTGTGTCTCTGCGACCTTGCCCCAGCTGTGTTGGGGGTAGTTGTTTTGCTTGAGGGTGGTGTGCTGAGCATCAGAGATGTGAAGTGGAGAATGGCATGGTTGGTCCAATTGAGTTCTGTGACGTGGCTAAATTTGATTCTTTCGCTGGAGGTGACAATGGGGTCAAATGTGTGTCGGGCCTTATGAGTAGGTTCAGTGACTAGTTGGGTGAGGCCGATGTTGTTCTTATTTTCCAGGACGGCGGTGGAGTTGGCATTATTGGGGCCGTTGACATAAAAATTGAGGTTGCCAAGTAGGACGTTGTGTTGGGAGTCCATGGCTAGGGGAGTGATGAGGTCGGAGAGGGTGTTGCAGAAAGTCGGTTGGGGTCCCAGGGGCCTGTTTATGAAGGTGCCTCTTATTATGGTCTTGGCATCGATGTGTAGCTGGAAGTTAGGGTGTTCCATGAGAGGTGTTGGGTCATTGTTGGTGGCGATGCATTGAATGGTTTCCATGAAGATGATGGTGATGCCCATTATGTTTTGTGGTGTGGTTGTGGTGTGTAATCTCATAGCCGTCGGGTGTTGCAGTGGGGATGTCGGGGTTTGAGGTGGGATTGAGCCATGTTTCAGTGATGAAGTGGCAATGGCGGCAGGTGATAGGTTCTTTGATTGATTGCCGGGTGGACATGTGAGGCTGTTGCTTCAGCAGCCATGGTCCAGGGTTAGGAGCTCCTAAGTGGTGTAGCAACTGGTGGGGTTAGGACTTGGCACTGGGTGCGGTCCAGACATGCATGGGCACAGGCAGGCTTGCCTTTGGATGCAGCTTCCATTAACTAAGGAGTGTCTAGGCACTGGGTGGGAGGAACCAATGGGAGGAGAGAGGGTGGGCAGAGATGAGAGCTAGCAGAAGAGGCAACTAGGGCACAAAGTTAGCAGAAAGTGCACAGACAAGGCTGAGCATCAAGATAAAAATGAGCAGAAAGTGCATAGAAAAAGCTGGGACTCAAGAGCAAAACAATAAGAAAGCCTCCAGGAAAGGCTGATAATCAGGAGAAAAATGAGCAGAAAGTGCACATGAAAGGCTGAGAATCATTAGAAAAACGAGAAGAAAGTGCATGGAAAAAGCTGAGAGTCAAGAGAAAAATGAGCAGAAGATGCAGAGAAAAGACAGAGAGGGCTGGAATAGAGGGCAGACAGCGTGCAGAATTGGCGCAGGATTAGGCAAAAAGGGACACGGAGCACTGGAAGCAAAATTAGAGGCAGAAGGGGGATGTAGCGGGTGGCTGGACAGAAGACTGTCATAGGGGGGGCTGGCTCAAGGACCGGACGCTGCATGGTGGGAAACAGCAGGAGGAGCGAGAAGGTTGGAAGGGGGGAGTGCGAGCAGAAGAGACTAGTCCAAAAGGTGAGCAAAAACCACACAGAAATGGTTGGGAATCAGCAGAAAAACAAGCAGAAAGCACATAGAAAAGCCTGAGAAGCAAGAGAAATATTAGTAGAAAGCACCCAGGAAAGAATGAGAATCAGGAGAAAAACAACAAGAAAGTGCACAGGAAAGGCTGAGAATCAGGAGAAAAACTTTCAGAAAACTCAAAGAAAAGGCTGAGTGTCAAGAGAAAAACGAGCAGAAATAGCACAGGAAAGGCAGAGAGTGAGGAGAAAAACGAGCAGAAGGTGCACAGAAAAGGCAGAGAGGGCTGGACTAGAGGGCAGAGTGAGCAGAAAAGGAGCAGGAATAGACACAATGCGCCAAGCAGCAGTGGAGGAAAAATCAGAGGTAGCAGGGGGATGCTGCGGGTGGCTAGACAGAAGCCTGTCGCAGGGGAAGCTGGCTCGAGGGCCTGCTAAATGGGGTCATGCTGCAGCCTCCATTAAGTAGGTCCTGGGGGGAGAGCGGAGTGCTGGGTGGTGGGAAAATGCAGGAGTAGGGAGACGACAGGAGGAGGGGAGAGCGAACATAAGAGGCAACTAGGGCAAAAAGTGGGCACCAAATGCACAGAAGAGGCTGATAATCAGGGGAAAATGAGCAGAAAGTGCATAGAAAAGGTTGAGCATCAAGAGAAAATTGAGCAGAAAGCGCCCAGGAAAAGCTGAGAATCAGGTGGAAAAAAAGCAGAAAGTGCCCAGGAAAAGCTGAGAATCAGGAGAAAAATTAGCAGAAAGTACATAGAAAAGGCTGAGAGTAGCAAGAGAAAAATGAGCAGAAAAAGCACAGGAAAGGCAGAGAGTGAGCAGAAATGGAGAAGGTCGGGCCAAGCAGCAGTGGAGGCACAATCAGAGGCAGCAGGGGGATGCAGCAAGTGGCTAGACAGAAGACTGTTGCAGGGGGAACTTGCTCGAGGACCTGCTAGAGTCTAGAAATTCCCCATGCTAGCTTTGATAGCGTGTATGACTTTTGTCTCTTATCCTCTTTTATTTCACTGCAGGCCAAATGCCTTTGACTGCATTAGTAAATACATAGTCCTGGATCCATCCCTAAACTACTTAAGTACTGAGCAAAAGCATGTCAGCAGTCCTAAAAGAGACATGGTTTTGGGCCTCATATTGACTTATCAAGATGGGATACCTCAACGTCTATGTTAGGTAACCTTCCATCTGCAATTGCCCTTTTAAGTATCACTTTTCACAACAGCATTGCCTTCTCATCTGGACATAACTAGGGAAACTTGATTGTCATTTGAGATATGTCTAAATATGTCACCAATGTGTACACTTTCCTGTCTGTTTCAATCAATACAGTCTGACATGAAAAATCATGCTTGTTTACACAGACTGGCTTACATGCTCATTTGGGAAGGACTGAGGCTCATGACAATCTGCTAATGTCTACATGAAATGATTTGAAGTTTGGTAGTGAAACATATTTCTAACATTTTTCGGATAAGGAATGATGCCATTGTACACATGTTTCCAGTCCTTTTGGTTTAGATGCTTACGATCATATTGTCATTGTATCAAGTTACTGATGTGAAATCTGAAACATCAACTGTCTCACGAGTGCTTACTATGCCATGCCACCAGTATTAGGACCTACATTACCTACTCACATCTGTGATGGAGCATCACACCTGAGCCAATCTTCAAATGGGGTATGTTTGGTACAAAAGTCCCTCATAAAATGGAGAAAATGCAGGTAGCTCTTTTTTTCACATGCAGCCACATGTCTGCTCAAAACAGTACTTGGCTTGTGATGAGGAATTTAGTGGCAAACTTAAGCAAGGTGGCAGAATTATGTGGTTCGACTGGGGAGACTTACCACTCCTGGAGTACAGATTATGCTTCATCTTTTTGGGCACTAGATTTGTTTTATAGTTATTCACAGCATGTTACCCAGAAGTGGGCCTCGGGTTCACACCATTAAACCTTAGGTGAGTTATGTTAGTGTGGCAAAGAGCAGTCAGGCTGCTTCAAGGAACATGAAAAATAGATGCAATTTTAGTTGTCATACAGTTCCATTGAGTCAATGGGAGAAAGCACAGCATGCAATCAGATACTTGTGGGGTGAGATCTGTGGAACCCACCTGGGATTAAGTTTGTTGGGTCCCTAGACCAAGACTCAACAGACAGTATTTTGTTATCTTGCCCAGGAAGTCTGGATGCAGAGGTGCTCTGGCTGCAAACCATTTGTCAATTTTATCATCTGCACTGTACATTGGGACAATCACTTTGGGGACCTTAGGGTCACAAGAACCCTCACTTTCCCTAGTTATCTTGCTGCCACCATTCTTGGGAACTAGTGCCAGTCTAACCCTTCCCTCCTCCAGGGCTAGTCTCTTCTCTTCGAGCTCAAGCCTACTCTCGTTCAGGGAGAGCTGCTGAGGCCTGTTCTCAAGAGTTCCACCCATCCTTCCAGTGAAGAGGGGGGCTAATAGAGTGACTCTGGTCACTCCCACTGGCAAAGGTGGTCTGGGGAAGGGTGGAGAATCATGGTCCTCACCTCCTTCCCCTTACCTTACTGGGGCCAGGGCTCCTCCTCCCAGGTCTATAGGTTCTTCTTCTGAGGAGGAAGCCTCTTCTTTAGCTTTGTTGTCCTCAAATGAGATGAGGACCTCTATAAGGTCCTCTCTGTTAGCAATAGCCCTAAAGCTAGTGCCTCTACATTTTCACAAAGCCCTCAGTTCATAAATCTTGAGGATGGAGAGAAACGGTTGATCGAGGCTCAGGATATTCGCCAATGTGCACTGGTTATCTGTGGAGTTGGGTACTTTTTAAAATTGTTTAAAAATGCTTTTGCCTAATTACATGGATACTTTTGAGCTTTTAAAACTGTTTAAAACCTATTGGAATGGGGATGTAACACAGGGCCCTAGCAATTCTAATTAAATATGATTTAAGAAAAAAATCTTTAAAATGCTTTTTTGGGTCTAAAGACAAATAAGGATTTCTCGTGTGCCCAAAAATATACTAATATCTAAATGGTGAAACGAAACACAAGTTCAAGATCCACGCCACTGTAACACCAATGTAGCAAGGTGGCAGTAATATGTGGTATGACTGGGAAGTCTTACCATGTAATACTAACACTTTACCCAGAAGTAGACCTTGGGCTCGCACCAGTAAACCTTAGCTCAGTCCTGGTAGTGTGGCGACGAGCAAGCAGGCTATTTGGAGTACATGTGTAAAGCATTTTACAACTCCCACATGCACAATAAGTAAATGACACGACTCAAAAGAAATCCAAAATCAATTTAGAAAAATAAAGCAGATTTTTAGACACCAAAACAAACTTTGTATCTTACATACAACCGGAGTTATGGATTTTGGAAGTAGTGAAAAATAGATTCACTTTTAGTTGTCGCACAGTTTCATTGAAGTCAATGCACGAAAAGCACAGCATGCAATCGTATACTTGTGGGGTGAGTTCTGTGGAACCCACCTGGGGTTAAGGTTTGGCGGGTCCCTAGACCAAGACTCAACAGACAGTGCTTAGTTACCTTGCCCAGATAGTCCGGGTGCAGAGGTCTTCTAGCTGTCCTTGGGGCTGGCGGGATCCGCTGGCGCCGTCAAATGTTTAGCAGTTATCAACACACACACTTGGGGCTCAAACTACTCCCTACTCGTGAACAGTAGAGGCATTTGAGGTCCCAGGACCTAGATTCCACAGCAGGATCTTCATTATCACGTCTGGGGGCTCCAGGTGTAGTGGTAACCTTTCAGTTGTCAATCACAGAAGGGTCACACCAAAGATGCTTTGCCACTTGTCTCTTAAGTCGCCTCCTTCAGGATGCAGGATCTCAGGAGTAGGGTCATTGCTGATTTCAGTCAATATGCTGGGAACTGCTCTGGAGTTGGTGATGTCCGAAATGGGGTTGGTTACTAGGCTGCCGACTGACAAGCCTTTACAGTGGCAGAAGTAGTCCATTGTTGACTGAAGATGATCCGTGATGGAGTAATGGCTCACAACTTGGTGAGAGCCTTACTACCACTCCTGGGGTGCAGATTATGCTTTATCTTTTTGGGCACTATATTTGTTTTACAATTATCCACTATGGCAGAGAGGAGGAATCCACATTTCACAGAGGGAGATTTGTCTGGCATGGTGGATGAAATTATTAGAGTAGCGCCACAATTGTTTGGAGCCCAAGTAGGAAAAGGCAGATGTGGAGCAGAATAGTCGATACAGTAAATGCTATAGCTAACAATCTGTTCACACAGGAGGAAATTAGAAAGAGGTGGAATGCCTGCACTGGAGATTGTGTTTCCTGGCTTTTAAGAGTCACCTGGACGCCAAATCCTGATGCACCACTTTTCTTGCACTGCCCTTATTCCCCCTAATGTCACCATGGTCCCGCTGTATTTACAATACAGTGTACCATGGCACACGTTAGCACAATAGCATCAGAATTTATGATGCTATTGTGGTGCTTTGATTGATTAACACCATTAATTATGGCACTAGTTCAGCAAAGCACTAGGGAGGCCCATAGGTTATTATGGACTTGTCACTTTAACACCTGTAGTGTGCAGGTGTTAAAAATGACGCAGTGGAATTTTGTAGATTTCACTGCACCATCTTTTGCGGCCTTCCTGAGGAGGAACACTCCCCTTGCATACATTATGCCTGGTACAGGCACAATGTGGCGCAAGGGGTTACAAAGTGATGCAATGTTTTGATTGTGTCACTTTTAAAATATGGAGCATCAGAAATGCCTACCTAACACTAAATTAGCGTAAAAATGTTGTAAATGTGCTTTCAACTTAACTATAGTATAAAATAGATCTGTGTAACTCACTTTTTAACAACTATTGTCTAAGGTGTTAACAATTGACTACAACTACCATGATGCTCTGTTTTTGTAGCTGCAAAACAGTAATGCAATGTAATGTTGCTCGCCCTCTTTTACATAATTATGCGCACACACCTCAAAAAGTTGTGCTTTTCTCTGTCATGTGCTTTGTATGAAAATGTCAGTTGTTGTTTTGATTCAGCATGTTGACACCTTCTCACAGTTGCACTGAATTGATGTAATTGCTCACGTAATCAAGTAAGTGGAATCCAAGATATGCTACCATGTCATGTGATATGCTGAATAGAAGTAGTATCCACACATAAAAGTAATTGTAACAAAAAACACGGAGGAAGAGAAACACAAAAAACTGGCTCCTGTGTGGCAATTTCTGCATCCAATGGGGTTCTGCAGTGTAATGGCAGAGGATCTTGGTCTGAAATGGAGTGTGTTTTATAGTGTTTTGCAGGTGTTTACAATTTTCCAATATACAACAAGAGTGGGCTGCTAGCATCCAACCAATAGCCAGAGGTATAGTACAATACTGAACGGATTCAGCGACAGACTCCTGCCATTATGAGACCACTGATGATACTCCTCCAGCAACGCTGTGCTAGCAGGGGCCGGGGGCATCCTGGCATTAGGACGGCGACGAAGTGCTAATCGTCAACATTGGAGTCTGCCTCGCCGGCTGCGGGATACAGCTGGCACAACGGAGTACATTCCATCGACACAGATGGCGGCAGACCTGCCGTAGATCTAAATAGGACAGACGGCCCGCCGTGAGCTCTATGGAGTAATTGGGACCGCCGCCATGGTAAGACCACCAAGATCTAAATCAGGCCCTAAATCATTAAAGGAACTTTTCATTTGAATTTTCTCCCATTTAACACCATTGAGAAACTTCATTTTGTTCTAACCCTCCAATATTAAGTTGACGAGGAGTTTTATTTTTAAGAGTTAAAAACGCCTTTTCTTCAGTTTTTCACCTCTGTGCCCCAGCTGCAGCCTGGGTCGTAAATCTGGCACTGCTCTCTGCAACCTGATGATAATAATGCAAAATAAACACAGCCTTCCCCTAACTTTGAAAGGAAAATGTGACCCTGTGCTTATTTAAAAATGTACTCATGGCCATAAGTGACTCTGAATGGGTCTAGGACCTACGGGTAGCTTGGGATCGACTGATTGGAGACAACTGCTCTAGATGTGTCAGCAGCAAATTAGCATAGATGTTACTTGATGTATCCAGCAGTGTAATCATACTATAAGTTTGAGGGAGATCTCTTTTCTGTGTATTGATACTCTAATACATCCACTCCAGGGCTCTGGAAATCTATTTCCTTTTATTACAGCCTCTTATAAAGGGGTAAGACCTTGGGGCCAGATGTCCGAAGCTTTTTGCATGGCGCAAACAGCGAATTTCTCTGTTTGCGACATGCAAAAAGCACATCGAGATGCTCATTCCCATTGTGCGAGTCGGTAACCTGGAATGCGACTCCCAAATAGGAAGGGGTGTTCCCCTTCCTATTTGAGATTCGCATCGCGATGTAGAATTGCTTTGTGACCGCGAATGCGGTCACAAAGCAATTCGCAGTTACCACCAGTGTCACACTGGTGGTAACCCATTCGCAAAAGGGAAGGGGTCCCCATGGGTCCCCTTCCCCTTTGTGAATGGCCCTGCAAGCATTTTTTCAGAGCAGGCAGTGGTCCTATGGACCACTGCCTGCTCTGAAAAAATGAAACAAAACCGTTTCATTTTTTCGTTTGTATTGCAACTCGTTTTCCTTTAAGGAAAACGGGCTGCAATACAAAAAAAAAACTGCTTTATTAAAATGCAGTCACAGACATGGTGGTCTGCTGTCTCCAGCAGGCCACCATCCCTGTGAGTGCTGCGAATCGCAAGGGGGTCGCAAATTGCAACCCACCTCATTAATATTAATGAGGTGGGTCTTTGCGACCCCCTTGCAATTCGCAGATGGTGTAAGGGACACCATCCTGCATCCGGGTTTGCGACTTGCAAATTGCGAGTCACTCAGACTCGCAATTTGTGAGTCACAAACTCAGAAGTTGCTACATCTGGCCCTTGGGCCCATAATGAGGGGGTTGTCTTAAGTAGCAGTGCTGATAGCCCATCAGAGCCTTGTGCTCTCGATTTCTTCAAGATAATAATTAATTTTTTAATCTTCTTAATAGATGGCATCCGAACTGAATATAAGGTGAGAGTATTACAATTCCCTACAGTCACTAGGCACACAGCTGGCACCTCCCGTCCTCCAGACTCTTTTAGGTTAAATAATGTGGTTATGAATCTAACCCATGTTTCTTCCCCAATGGGAGTAGCTATAGTCATTAGTAATACCCAATACTTTACTTATCAGGTTCCAAAAGATCTGGTTCCTATTTTCTCACAAGGCTACCATAACTTCTGTCCATATTGTTTCCCTTTCAAGTCATCTTTAATGCTACATCCCCCTTTAATGGGTTACAGTTCCGGGCCATCATTATGTTCTTATATAAAAATTACTTTAACTTTGCTATAATGTGATTTCCTAACTGAAGGTATAATATGGGCTTGGAATGCATCCAACCAGTTCTTTATATGTTTTATCAGATTTCCATAATCTTGAAGAATCTCCTTATGGGTATGTTTCCCATATTCAACCAATAAACTTGATATCCATTATTCTGTTTCTCTTATCATCTTAGGTAACCACATGATCCTCCTATAATTCTTAATTCAAATCTCTTTGATACTGACCCATGTAACCCTATTACTCGGATCATAGTGGATTTGTGGCTGAAGCAGTTAATGCTACCCCATTTATCCCGACCACCAAATCTATTACTATAGAAAAATATTGAGAGGATATGATTGCATAATCAATCAATGAGGTTCTTGGTCCATTGTCAAATGTACCATTGGTGGGACAATTGTTAATCGACCTTTTGTTAATGGCAGACAAGTTGAGTCTGGATAAGGTATGGCCTATTTTCTTACCTATAAGGGAGCTCTTCATTTGATCTAAAACTTGCCAAGGGTTACCCAAGGCTCTCTCACTTTCAAGCTGCTACCCTTTAACGTTTGCTGAAGGTGGAATTTGTATATTATACCCTCTCAATAATAAAATGGGGGCAGCTGGATATCTGTATCTGATTCCCTTAGCTAAGCATATCAGTTTAATTAACTGCTGACATTGCTCCTTATTTGCTGGTTTAAGGACTCTGCACACTTTACCAATGCTAACCAGTGCTAAAGTGTATATGCTCTCTCCCTTAATCATGGTAACTTTGGCTCATACCCAAGTGGCATATTTAATTTACTTGTAAGTCCCTAAAGTTCACTACATGTGCCCAGGGCCAGTAAATTAAATGCTACTAGTGGGCATGCAGCACAGATAGTGTCACCCACATGAGTAGCCCCATAACTATGTTTCAGGCCTGCCACTGCAAGGCCTGTGTGTGCAGTTTCACTGCCACTTTGACTCAGCATTTAAAAATACTTGACAAGCCTTAAACTCCCCTTTCTCTACATATGTCAACTCTAAGGTAGGCCCTAGGTAACTCATAGGGCAGAGTGCTATGTAGGCAAAAGGCAGGACATATGCATGTGTGTTTTATATGTCCTGGTGGTGGAAAACCCCTAAATTTGTTTTCCACTACTGTGGGGCCTGTTCTGTTCATATGCTAGCATTAGGTCTGCCCTCATCTACTGTGTGAGTGTTAGATTCTGATGAGACAAGGGTAAATAGGTCATGTTTAGTATGGCCAGAATGGTAATAGAAAATCCTGCTTATTGGTGAGGTTGGATTTTATATTAATATTTCAGAAATGCCACTTTTAGAAGGTTAGCATTTCTCTGCACTTACAATCCATCTGTGCCTTACAGCCTGTCTCCAATCCATTCATGGGCTGGGCTGGTTGACAGCTCCCTTGTGCATTTCACCCAGACAACTATAAACACAGGATACTTAGTCACACCTGCACTCATCTGCATACTGAATGGGTCTTCCTGGGCTGGAAGGGTGGGGGGCCTGACACTTAAATTTCAAAGGCTAGTGGCCTGCCCTCACACAGTGGACTGGAAAACCCCTGCTGGGACCCTGGCAGACAGAACTGATCTTGTGCACTTCAAAACCACTCTTTGAAATCTCCCCCACTTCAAAGGCACTTTTGGGTATTTAAACTGGGTTCCTGACTCCACCAAATCAGACACTTCTAGACCAGATCCTGCAGCCCGTCAAGAGTAACTGCCTGGCTGCCCAAAGGACTCACCTGGACTGCTTTGCTGTGAAGGACTGCTGCCTTGCTGTAGCCCTGCTGCCTTGCTGGCCTCTGACTTTGCTGAGAAGTGCTCTCCAAGGGCTTGGATTGAGCTTGCCTCCTATTGTCTGAAGTCTCATGGACAAAAAGACTTCATCGGTTGAGGAAACTCCTTGTGTGCCGAAAATCGACGTCAAAAGATCCTTGTATTGCAGTGAGGAACCAAGACTGTGTGTCAGAAATTGACGCAAAGCCCCTTGCAGCGTGGAAAGAAATGACACATTGTCTGTGCCATGTCGGAAAATCTGACGCACACCTCATTTTTCCATTCAACTCCTTCTCTGCTGTCTCTGTGCGTGATAATTTTGATCAAACCAGGCACTTTGTGCAAACAAGAGACAACTGTTGTTTTTTAAGATCTTAGACTCTTTTTAATCGTACAAAAGTGATATTTCAACTTGTGTTTATTGAATCTTTATCGTTTTGACCTTAATTTAACTAGATAAGTATCATATATTTTTCTAAACCTGTGTGGTGTATTTTTGTGGTGGTTTCACAGTGTTATTGCATCATTTATTGCACAAATACTTAACACATTGCCTTCTAAGTTAAGCCTGACTGCTCAGTGCCAAGCTACCAGAGGGTGGGCACAGGATAATTTGGATTGTGTGTGACTTACCCTGACTAGGATTGTGGTCCTTGCTTGGACAAGGGTGCATACCTCTGCCAACTAGAGACACCATTTCTAACAGGTGGCAAATAAACATTCACAATAACTAACATTCTCCTACAGGAGATCTCACACCTCTTTGATATCTTAATATCAATTACTGCAACTGTAAAAATATCTGAAAATTCACCTATAATTCTCAAGCTTTTTACATCCTTCTGCACCACAACTAATGTTAAAAGGTCCCTCCAGGCCACCCAAAAAATCCCTCAACTGCTGTATGATGATATGCCATATAATCATTGGAAAGTTGCTCATCCGTCATCCTCGTTTCCTGAAAGGCATCTATTGTGTACTGATTGACTTCTAGTTTACTTTTAACATATTTTTTTTGCATGTCCTTTTATGTTCCATGACAGAATATTCACAATGGAGCCATCAGGTCAGAGATACTTTTGAGCCTATCTGCCTGGAATAAATCACTGTAGCCAAACTAACTCCAAATCTTGAGAATTGAATCCTCCAGAGCAGTGGTTCCCAACCTGTGGGCCGGGGACCCCTGGGGGTCCGCGAAACCTCCTCAGGGGGTCCGCGACTGCTCAATTTTTTTTATAATTTTAGGTCCCAGCAATCAGTAATGACTCAGTGGGGGTCCCCGGGTTCCAATAATGATTCAGTGGGGGTCCCCGGGCTCCAGTATTGATAAAATGGGGGTCCACAGAATTCAAAAGGTTGGGAACCACTGCTCCAGAGAGTGTGGCCTGAGTTATGTGAATATCTTGTTTCATGCATCTAATGTAGTTATTTTTATTCTTTCAAAACCTAACTCTTGCTGGTGACCAATACTCACACCTCCCAAGGGTTGCTGCCTCCACGTTTCTTCATTCATGTCAAAACAAGAACATCTTATGTCCTCAATGGTCTTTAAAACCAAATCGAGAACTAACCATGAATAAAAATGAGCTAGGGCAAATACTACCCAACAGTACCTAAATTGTCATGTAGTATCAATGCTAATGATGTATCTTTTGTCGTAATCTTTGACAGTAATGGGATGCACCTAAAGATCATCAAAATTCTGGACCAATTTATAAATCGTTTATGGGCCCAATCAGCGAAAATATCCACTAACCTTAAAGACGGTGATTCTTCTTCCCTACCAGCCTCTTCGCTCAAACATTAGTGTGTAGTAAAACAAATATGCCTTATAGTATCCCCTGGCCTTCCTAGAAGCCTTTGTCCATCTATAGTGAATGAGCTCCTTCATGATAATATTTGGTTCACATTTGGTTGTATACACAAGTCACCTTTCCACTACTAACCCCCACTCATGTTCAATCAATTTGCACTACATTCTCAATACCCCGGGGATTCCCTTGTGACCCCATAACAGGTACTCTATTAACCAGCTCTATATTATCAGTGGAGTCTTCCCTTCCTACTTAATCTGGTCTAAACAAACTCCTAATTGCTGTGGATCCCCAGCTACTAATTCATTTCTATGTTGTGATTTCTTTGTGGCATCATACTAGGGGGCTCAGTCTTTTTAATTGAACCCTGTCTACTTGCAACAGGTCTAAACAGGCTTCTAGCTGATGAACCTCCTCACATGCAGCTTCATTCATATCTGAGAGAGTGTAAAAATGCCTTGTCGTTTTCTTTGTTATTCCTCTATTTTTCTTTTTCTTCCTTTAACACAAACTTTCCTAGATTTATTCATTTGGAAGATTTCTGTAGAAGCTGCCTTCCCCATTATTTCTTCATTTTCTTTTCTTCAGTGCACGTGTAGTTTTTTAATAAGGTCTCAAAGCCCTCCTACTTTATTTTAGCTTTAATCAACTTCTCTTGTTGATAGGCAGCCAGTGTAGGTCTCTCAGAAGGGCGGAGGTGTGGCTGTGTCTTGGGGCGTTCTTGATGAGAGGGGCGGAGGCGTTCTGGATGCGTTGTAGTCTTTTCCAGGTCTTGGTGGTGGTTCCGGCATAGAGTGCATTGCTGTAGTTGAGGCGGCTGCTGACGAGGGCCTGGGTGACTGTCCTTCTGGCTTCGGTAGGGATCTACTTTTTTGAAGCATGTGCAGGATGTGGAAGCAGCCCGATGAGACGGCGCTCACCTGTCAATCCATTGAGAGCGATGAGTCTAAGAGGACGCCGAGGTTGCGGGCGTAGTCGGTGGTGGTAGGGGCTTTTCCGAGGGCGGTGGGCCACCAGGAATCATTCCAGGCAGAGGGTGTAGAGCCGAGGATGAGGACTTCTGTTTTGTCCGAGTTCAGTTTGAGGCAACTGTCTTTCATCCAGGCGGCGACTGCTTTCATTCCTTCATGGAAATTGTTCTTGGTGGTGGTCGGGTTGTTGGTTAAGGAGACTATCAGTTGGGTGTTGTCAGCGTAGGAGACAATGTTGAGTATGTGGCTTCTGACGATGGCAGCCAGTGGGGTCATGTAGAGGTTGAAGAGGGTGGGACTCAGCGAGGATCCTTGGGTGACGCCGCAGCTGATCTTGGTAAATGTTCAATAAGTGTGAGTGTATATATCTATCTTTACCCTCTGCATCACAACTGAAACCCCTGGAGTTTGTGTACTGCTATTTGCCTTTGAAACCTTCCCTACTATATTTACTCCCTTGTTAGGCATGTCAGCATTGGCTTCAGTTAAGTATTTTAATGTGGCTGAGGTAATTTCATTGTTGTGGTCTGAATCTTCCATCACCTTATTTGACAGAGTTAGGTGAAATTCTACAATAGGTTGAAAGGCTACTGTTGGACCTGGCATCCTCAGCATAGTTTCCCCTGCCTTTTTGCCTTTAGACCTCCTTTGTTGCTGTCCTCGTTTTTGCTGGCTTTAGGACTCTGGGCACTTTACCACTGCTAACCAGCGCTTAGGTACATGTGCTCTCTGCTTACAGCACGGTAACCTTGGCTAATCCACAATGAACATATTTAATTTACTTAGAAGTCCCTAGTAAAGAGCACTACCTGTGCCCAGGGCCTGTACATTAAATGCTACTAATGGGCCTGCAGTACTGATTGTGCCATCCACTTAAGAAACCCAACATGTCTAAGCCCTGCTACTGCAGAGCCTATGTGTGCAGTTTCAAACTTCCACGTTGACCTGGCAAGTTAACCCTCTTGACAGGCCCAAACCTTCCTTTTTAATACATTTAAGTCACCCCTAAGGTAGGCCCTAGACAGCCAGACAGCAAGGAGCAATGTATGTAAAAAGTGAGGCATGCACTTTTAAATTTTACAAGTCCTAGTAGTGAAAGACTCTTAAATTCGTTTTTTACTACTGCAAGACCTATCTCTCCAATATGATAACATTGGGATTGCCTTATTAATTGATATAAGGGTCATTTCCAATTAGGGAGAGATGGGATCACCCACGTTTGGTGTTTCTGGAATCACAATACAATATCGCAAGTCGGATTTTAAATTGTAATTCTGAAAATTCCACTTTTTTAAACCTTTTCTACACAAAACAAGGGCATATGTGAGGGACTTTATGGGCTTCATCAATAAAGTAGAGGGGTTGCCATTCAATAACTTGACAGATCTATTGGTCACGCTTGACATAAAAGCACTATACACCAACATTCCTCAGGATGAAGCCATTCCAGTCCTGGAAGAAACTTTGAATATTAGACCAATGCCACGGAAGGTTCCTACTCATTTTTTGGTGGGATTAGCCACCCTTTGTCTAAAAAAATATATTCTGCTTATAAAGAAGATCTAGTTCTATAGATTAAGGGGGTCGCAATGAGCTGTAGCTTTGCCCCCAAGATAGCAAATGTGTTCATGTCTTTTTTTGAAGAGAAATGGATATGCGGCATAGACAATGTATATTAACAACATATAAAAGGGTGGCATAGCTACCTGGATGACATCTTACTGATATGGACAGGTTCAGAGGCTACTCTTAAAGACGTCCACGAGTGGTTAAACCATCGGTGTCCTCACCTCAATTTTTCTTTATGTTTCAATGTTCACAAGATCAATTTTCTAGACTTATTTGTGCAGGCTGATAATGATGCTCTTTTGTAAGTTGATATGCAAAACCCACGGACCGCAATACATTACCGCATTTTACTAGCAAGTATTCTAAATCCCTAAAAGAAAACCTCCCCTTTGGGCCATTTTTTCGCATTAGAAGAAATTGCACAAATAAGAGAATTATTTTGACAATGCTCATAAACTGATGAATAAACTTACATTGAGAGGATACCCCAAAAATGTATTAAATCATCTCTCAAAAGGGCATGGTTTACACCAAGGGAAACACTTTTGACACCAAAGAATAAAATGGAAGAAATACCCATGACTTGCGTCCTTACATACTACCCAAAGGCCAACAAAATAATGAAAATTATCAAGAAAAATTTGACAATTATTTCCGAATTTGGACTTCCATTCTGTATGTTTGCCTTTAAGATAGGCAAAATATGAGACAACAGCTAGTTAGAGCCACTAGATCTACTAAGAAATCAAAGGATTTATCTGAAATGTTGGGTCTTCCACCAACTCAAGGACACTATAGATGTCATAGCATGTAGATTCACTGAAAATTCCAAAAGTGTCACAATAATGATACCAGTTATGATCAAGTAAAAGTTTCGAATTGTAAAGCAAAAAACATGGTTTATTACATTAAATACCCATGTGACTTGACGTATATGGACTACACCACACAGCCGGTTAAATCCAGAATATTGCAGCACAGATCACGTATTAGGTGTGGTACACAGGGAGCGCCTATGGTGGAACATTTTAGGCAAACGGCACATAGAGAAGATGACATTAGTTGGTGGGTACTGTATATAGTAGATCACAATCAAAATGGCATGGTATACACTCTGGCCAAAGTAGAGGCTAAATTAATAGAACATTTTCATACGGCGTGACAGGGTCTGAGTGATCTGGACGAGATCTGGTCACTGATTTAATTCAATGGTTATTCGAATGGTATTTCTTCACAATGAATAAACTCAGGAGTGTGTGATTCTTCAAATTCCACTTGTGAAAGATGTGAATATACACATTATTCTAGTGATGAATATTTTGTGATACAATCTCATGGGACCCCTATGAATATGCTCAGGTGGAAAATTGTCGCCACAGGAACAGTCATCAAGGCGTTAGTATAATTTTTAGTGGTTGAGGAGATAAGCGTTCTTAGGACTTTAGATGACATTCTGCAACCACCACAGGGCGATCCTGAGATAGGCATGTAATCTACAGCAACATTGGGACTATAGGATGTTTTACCTATATACGCACATCTTTAAACTGTAGATATAACTACTAAGGTATTTTGTGCAGGCAAATAATCCCATATATAATGACATAGGATAGCCCCAGGGGGGTCGTATAAACAGAAGAGCATTTAAGGAGGCAGAGAAATATAATGTAATCCCAATGTGATATATATATATATATATATATATATATATATATATATATATATATATATACACGCAAATAAGGTGCTCCTTTTGGGCTCCAATGGCCCCTGAGGGGTAGTGTGTTGGCCAGCAGAGCAAACCGGTAAATTTAAATCTACTGCAGCAAAAATCATATAAAATGCACACTCAGGATGTCAAGAAATAAAAAAAGTGGAAAGTTTAATCGCAAAACACAACACGTGTTTGGCTGAAATCCACAGCCTTGATCACGTCCACCTGTCTTCCAATCACAGTGACTTATATACAGACTTTTGCATACGCATAGAAACAGGACAATAGCTTGACGGTAAAATTTACCAGTACTGTCTTCATTTTCTATATATCGATATTCACCAATTAATGGTCAATCATAACCTTCACATATTCCGTCACTTTAAGTATTGTAGGATATTCTTGACTTCACAACAAATATAAAATACATTTTTCAATTCTTTTTCTGTTTTGGGGAAAAAATACTTTGTTTCTCCCTTCATATTTATAACGTCAAAGAACAACAGGCACCTGCCACTGAGATAACATAGGGGGTTATTACAACTTTGGAGGAGGTGTTAATCCGTCCCAAAAGTGACGGTAAAGTGACGGATATACCACCAGCCGTATTACGAGTTCCATAGGATATAATGGACTCGTAATACGGCTGGTGGTATATCCGTCACTTTACCGTCACTTTTGGGACGGATTAACACCTCCTCCAAAGTTGTAATAACCCCCATAGTGCATCTGAGTACTATCACTGTGCGAGTGTTTCGTCAGTTAGCGTCTTCACAATGTTGCCACAATTGCATCTCGATGACATCTCCCAAAAACATTGTATTGACAAAAAACCAAAGTAACATGCTGATTATTTAAAACAATAAGGGACAATCCCAGTATCATCCATTTCACTAAGCACGTTTTCGTGCCTGTCTGTATGTTCGTGGCTACGTTGTCAAAAGGAAACATGTATAATTAATTCAACAAAAACTTTTTGCACACTTAACATGATACCCCAGTGGGCAAATCCAATACTTCACCCCACATCATCATGCACTAATCATGTTAGTATTGCAAATAAAGCAAGAAGACAAGTGCAAAATTCCTCATCCGTGAATCCCCACACCCATGCCAAACAAACTACGAAGTGCAGGAGAAGATGGAAATTGAGATAAGGGATCCATATCCTAGCATCCATCAAGCCCTCTTCTTCCTGTAAAAAATTATACATATAATACTATTACTCAATATAATATAAGCACCCAATTGATATTGATTACACAGATAAAATCCAAATGACTTTCCAACTACATTATGAAAACATAGCACAGACTATAAATAGAAAAAAGGCCGTAATTACCCTGAAATTTCACTTGATTATCTGACAACATCCTCATCCTTTGTAGAGGTGGATTTTTAACTCTTCATCAGTTTTCAGTCCTTTCAGTATTTTGGTTCCTAAATCCAGTATATACTTAGTTGCCTTTTTCCATAACTGTAATATTCTATCCCCACCCTTATGATTAGATGACACATGTTCTATAGAAAAATAGGAGAGTAAAGAGTTGTCAGAATTATGTTTGTCCTTGAAATGTCTGGCCACCGGATAGTGGGAATCATTAGATGTAATTGCTTGCATATTCTAAAGAACTCCTTTCTTAACCATATGTTTCATACTTCCCACATACCACTGATGGCAAGGACATTCCAACACATAAATAGTGAATGGAGTACTGCACATAAAAAAAAGCTTGATTTGTCTAATTTCATCTGGTTTACATGTAGGGAATTCCTTCTGTATAAAGCTGTTACGACATGCCTTACAGTGCCCACATGAGAAAAATCCCTGTAAATTATGATCTTTTATTTGAGGGAAAGTGGTAATGTCATTTAATCTCAAAATGTCTCATAGACTCTGCCCCCTTCAATAGGTGATTTGGGGCCTCTTTTGTATTGTTCAACTAATAATGGGATCGCTTCTAAGAATGTCCTAATTCTTGCCAAGAGTTTTGTAATCTCTCCTACATCTTCATTGTATGTCATGATGATCCTGGTCTCATTCTCTTCAGCTATACGTTTGTATTATTTGTTGTCAAACAGGGTGTGTGTTATGTCTACCTGTTTACCTTTATCAATAGCCTTCTTAATAACCCAGTCAGGATAGCCTCTTTTCTTAAATCTAGTACTCATATTCTTTTTTTCAACACTGTACGCTTCCTCTGTACTGCAATCACATTTAGCACTCAGCCCCTAACCATATGGGATACTCCACTTCTCCTTTCCAGGGTGGCTGCTGAGTGCATGAAGCAAACTATTACCTGCAGCAGCTTTTGGAAAAAGTTCAGTATTTATCTTGTTGTTATGTATCTGTATTTTACCATAAAGAAACTCAATTGCAGATCTACTCATATTAAGGGTTAGAACAATAATATGATTGTTGCCACTGAGTTTCTCGATAAATCTTTTAGCTTTCCATTCTGTGTTTTTCCAGATGATAAATAAATCATCAATGAATTGAAGCCATAATGCAACCTGCTCAAATTCAGGAATCATCTCATTGTCCTTTGATATCTCTTCCTCCCACCAACCCAGTCACAAATTAGCAAAACTCTGGGCAAAATAAGTCCTCATAGCTGTCCTGAGTATTTGTTTCTATAGTACTAAATAGAAACATGTTGTTCAAGCAGTATCTAATCATTTCCACATTCATATCAGCATGTGCCAAATATATAATAGGCCTTGCTCTAAGAAAAAATCTACATGCATGATTCCATTCTTGTGACCAATGATCATAGACAGGGAATTGACATCTAAAGTTATGAGCAAGAAATCTTCTCTCCATAACATACCTTTGAATTTGTCTACAAAAATCTTTGGTATCACATACATAAGAAGGCAAACTAGTCACATATTCTGTAAGAAAGAAATCAACATACTTGGACACATTTTCTAAAGCACTATATCGTGAAGACACTAAGGAGGTCGTTCTCATCCCAGCGGTGAGTGTAAATGTTGCGGTATGACCACCAACAGGCTGGTGGTACATACCGCTGCATTATGAGATTGACTCTTTGACTTATTTCTTGGCCTCTGTCTTTATGTACTCCCTTTTGATTTTTTGCAGTTTGTGTGCCTTTGAGCAGTAGGCGATATTCTTCTACAAAAGTTGCCTGTTTACCACCCAATTCATTACTTGATGTCTCATTCTCCATAGTACTAGAGGTGTCAGTCTCCAGCTGTTCACTTTCCGACGTTGATGATTCAACAACTGCCATGATGTTCTCTGAATTCACATTCCCGGATTTATATAAATGATCATATTTTCTACTGAAAATCAAGATTCTTCCACTTTCATAATCTCCTATATCTCTATGTAATTTCTGTTGTTTCCTCATCTTGATATCATCTTCAAGTTTCTTCAACTGTATTTTTATTGCCTCAAAGAAGTTTTTAATAGTCTCTTTCTCAGCTCTCGAATTAACCTTGTCTTTGACTTTTTTAATCTCTTGTAGTGTTACTTCCCTATCCCGCCAAGCATACTTAAATAATATTTCAAGCATATGTCTGGAGCTTAATGTTGAGTTATCTGCCCATTCTTTCAACATCTCTGGGTTGGTTGATTCGTATGATGGAGTAGTGTATATACATAAGTTTCTCAGGGTCATCCCTGGGTCGATGTAATTCTGTAGGGATGTTGCTTCCCACCATTTAAATATCTCAGTTCTACACAATTTTTCCAGTTTCAATAGTTGTACATTGAGATTATTAGTTGACTCCTGATCTTTAGAGAAAGATATTCCTCTCAATTAAGTTTTTATAAATATAGCCTGTGCTGCCGCCATTCTTTCCTGATCAATGTCTTCATGCATCGTAGATGATATTGTGCATGTGTGCACTGTTCCTCCAATAAAACTTGCCACTACACTCGACCTGATCCCAACCTCCCCTGAGTAAAATACTCAATTTCCCTTGCTGCTTCAGTTAAAAAAATACTACAAGTCACTAAGCACTGCAGTGCCCACCCACAGTGCAGGAGCTGCATCCATGGGACCCTGTGAGTCAGGCCCCAGCACGAACACACGCACTGACATCACCGCCCACCCTGGAACCGAATACGGCACCTACCTCTGGGTCAATCACTCGCAACGAAGTGCTTCAAATACAGTAGTCCAAGGCTTCGTATCAAATGCAGTACCCACCACTCCACCATCACACTTGATCTCTTTATAATTATATGTATCTACGTATATATATATACTTTTTTTTAAAAACATAGAAATTCACTTAGAAACCAAAGGCTACAGGGACGATCTAGTTAGGCTCACATTTTAAATGTACGAAACCATAGAAATGTAACTGTTATAGTTAGAATTATTTCAAGTAATTATAACTCGTGCCCTAAGGTAACTATAACTCGCACCCCAGCCATGCACAGTTTTTTCATTAAAAACTTTACTGAAAATAATATATTGACATTATCAGTGATGTTATCAAAGATGTCATGAGTGTCGTAATTTATGGAGTAGTAAGCAGTGCATGGTGAGGACGCAAGTGATAGTTACCTTAGAGACAGAGTAACAGCATTGCTGGGGAGCCTCAAGGACCCGTGGCCCTAGCCGGCTCCCCATATCCTGTAGGAGCCTGCATTGCTTCCACAAGCAGGGGGCTGCTTTTAATAGAAGATCCCTGCTTGTGAGAGCAATGTTGTTTTCATCTGTCTTCCCAGCACGCATATTTGCATGCAGGGAAGACAGATGAAAACTTTGCTTTCTGCAAGGGAGAGCTGTCTGACAGCTCTCCCTTGCAGAAACAGGACTTTATTTGCTTTTGCTTAGTGGGAACTGCCAGCTCCCACTAAGCAAAAGCAAACAGCTATGTCCCGGGAATTGGCACCCTGGGACATAGCAGGTGCCGGCCCTCGGGTGTGGCGGTCCCCAGGGCCATCAGTAGCTCCTCGAAGGGCGCTGTGTGGCCCCCCTCAAATGAATCCCCTCGGCTACAGGGGGTCAAGCAAAAGGAAACAGCTATGTCCTGGTTGTGGCACCCTGGGACATAGCAGGAGCTGGCCCTGGGGTGTGGCAGTCCTCAGGGCCATCAGTGGCTCCTCAAGGGGGGCCATGCAGCCTCCCCTTCAGTGAGTATAGCTCTGGAGAGGTGGTGATCCCTTTGGCTGCAGTGGTCCGGAACTGACCCCCTTTATACTTTTATTGTAGCCCCGGGAGGGGGTGTTCCCTGGGGCTGGGTGGGGTGGCCGTGCACCCCCACTGCATTGTTTATAACTACTGCCCTGCAGAGGTGGTGGTCCCCAGAGCTGTGGGCGGCCCCCCACATTCTATTACATTTCCGGGGAGGTCCATGAGGCTGCCGGGGGCTGTGTCGCCCCCGCACACATAGGTGGTCATTACAACCCTGGCGGACGTTGTTAAAGCAGCGGTAAGACCGCCAACAGGCCGGCGGTAAAATTTTTTGAATTACGACTGTGGCAGAAACCGCCAACAAAGACAGCCACTTTAACACTCCGACCGCCACGGCGGTACAAACAAACAGCTTGGCAGTCACTGCCAAAAGACAGGCGGAGGACAAAGTACCGCCCACAGTATCACAACCTACCAATCCGCCACCTTTTCTGGGGTGGATTCACCGCGGACAAAAACACGGCGGAAACAGGACCTCGAAGGGAAAACGCTCACCTCTACACACCCCACGAGGAATCCGGACGCCATGGAACCAGAGCTGCAGATCCTGCCAGCCCTTATCTTCTTGCTCCTCTACCAGGAGCACGAACGCCGGCGGTGAAGACCACGGTGAGTACTGCACCTATGACACAGGGGAGGGTGGAGGGAAAAAATAGGGACACACACACGCAACACGCAACGCCCCCACCCACACCCTCACCCACAACAACACACACACTAATACATCATGATACATTATAGTTACACCCCCTAGACCCCCCAGGAAGAATGCAAAGACCAAAGAAAATGAGTGTAACCATTGTAATATATTAAAAGGCAGTACGCAAAAATATACATATATACACTATTAACAAAATATACACCAAGAATAGTAGTGCAGGTAGTGCTCCATTGAAGTCCGTGGAACACTGGGCCCACCCGATATGGGCGAGGCCCACACAAGTTCCCCGACCATGACGGAGAGAACACTGCAGGGGCATCAGATAGCAATAAAACAGGCACCTCAGGGGGAGGGAAAGGGGGGGCACCTCAGCCGGTTGAGTGCACGACGCCCACTGCTCCATCCTGGGGAGTGCAAAGCCACAGTCTCTCAAGTATCTACAGTGGGTGGTTTGCCCACTGTTCAATCCTGGGGAGTGCAAAGCCACAGTCTCTCAAGTGGATGACAGTCTCCACTGGTTCTGGAGGGGGCTTGGTGCCCAGAGTGCTTCATCCTGCCAAGGACTGAGGTAGTGGATGTATCTCTCCACTGGTTCTGGAGGGGGCCTTGTGCCCAGAGTGCTTCATCCTGCTAAGGACTGAGGAAGTGGATGTGATACTCCACTGGTTCTGGAGGGGGCTTGGTGTCCAGAGAGTTCATCCTGCCAAGGACTGAGGTAGTGGATGGATCTCTCCACTGGTTCTGGAGGGGGCCTTGTGCCCAGAGTGCTTCATCCTGCTAAGGACTGAGGAAGTGGATGTGATACTCCACTGGTTCTGGAGGGGGCTTGGTGCCCAGAGTGCTTCATCCTGCTCGTGACGACTCAGTAGCGTCAGTGCCCTTGGCGCTCATGGGCCAGCGGTGCATGTGGCGGCAGTGCCCTGTTCAGCGGTGCTTGTGGCGGGGGTGCCCTGTTCAGCGGTGCATGTGGCGGCGGTGCCCTGTTCAGCTGTGCATGTGGCGGCGGTGCCCTGTTCAGCGGTGCTTGTGGCGGAGGGGCCCTGCTCAGCGGTGCTTGTGGCGCCAGTGCCCTGTTCAGCGGTGCTTGTTGCGACGGGGTCCTTTGCAGTGACTCACCTGCTGGCGGTCCTGTCTGGGCCAGCGGGGCTGGTACTGGCGGTCCTGTCTGGGCCAGCGGGGCTGGTACTGGCGGTCCTGTCTGGGCCAGCGGGGCTGGTGCTGGCGATCCTGTCTGGCCCAGCGGGGCTGGTGGTCCTGTCTGGGCCAGCGGGGCTGGTGCTGGCGATACTGTCTGGCCCAGCGGGGCTGGTGCTGGTGGTCCTGTCTGGGCCAGCGGGGCTGGTGCTGGCGATCCTGTCTGGGCCAGCGGGGCTGGTGCTGGCGATCCTGTCTGGCCCAGCAGGGCTGGTGCTGGCAGTCCTGTCTGAGCCAGCGGGGCTGGTGCTGGCGATCCTGTCTGGGCCAGCGGGATGGTGCTGGCGGTCCTGTGGCCCAGCGGGGCTGGTGCTGGCGGTCCTGTCTGGCCCAGTGGGGCTGGTGCTGGCGGTCCTGTCTGGGCCAGCGGGGCTTGTGCTGGCGGTCCTGTCCTGGGCAGCAGGGCTGGTGGTGGTGGCCTCTTGGGCAGCAGGGCTGGTGCTGGCGGTGGCCTCCTGGGCAGCGGTGATGATGGCGGTGGCCTCCTGGGAAGCGGGGATGATGGCGGTGGCCTCCTGGGAAGCGGGGATGATGGCGGTGGCCTCCTGGGCAGCGGGGATGATGGCGGTGGCCTCCTGGGAAGTGGGGATGATGGCAGTGGCCTCCTGGACAGCGGGGATGATGGCGGTGGCCTCCTGGGCAGCGGAGATGATGGCAGTGGCCACCTGGGGAGCGGGGATGATGGCGTGGCCTTCTGGGAAGCGGGGATGATGGCGGTGGCCTCCTGGGCAGTGGGGATGATGGCGGTGGACTCCTGGGCAGCGGGGATGATGGCGGTGTTCTCCGCCGTACTGCTCTTCCCAGACCTGCTGACTTTCTTGTGGCTCTTCCCCACCTTGGAAGGTGTTGCAGCTGACTCCACACTCCCACCTGTACCCCTGGGAGCGGATTTGGTGGCTGGAGTCTTGCCCCTCTCCCGCCGGGCACTGGCCAACTTTTGATGCTTCACAGGTGGGGGACTGTCTGTGCTGTGGCTCCGTGCCACACTGGCTGACCTGGTGGCCGGTGTACTCCAGATTCCGGTGACTACAGGCACCACTGGTCCCGGAGATGTTGCGGCTGAGGTGCTAGGTTGGGACCTGGAGAGTCGGGCCCTAGGAGTCGGACAGGGTGGGGGAAGTGTGGGAAAGAGGTCAAGGTTGGAGAGGAAAAGTTTTTGGGAAACATTGGGATGGGTAGCTGAAGGGGTTTGGGACTAGAGGAAGAGGTTGTGGTTGTAGGAGGTGTTCGTTTGGTGACTTTGGGTGAAGGTGCATGCGCTGGAGGCTGTCGTGAGGTGGATTGCCGTTGGGTGGGTGTGTGCCTGCGTTTGTGTATCTGGGGAGCCCACATGGCTTAATTTCAGGGGCCCACATAGCTTAATTTTTAACTGTGTCACACATACCTAGGCCTAACCTCAACACACATACAGGCCAATTTTCGGATTATGATTCGTGTTCTGTGTTAGCTGTGGGTACGTACCTCTGAGTTGTTTGACTCTGTGCTCGCTGTTGTCAATGGTTTTTCACTACAGCAAGGTCTATCTCTCCCATAGGATGACATTGGAGTTGCCTCATTACATTTTATAAGTGTAATTTTCCAAATGGGAAGAGATAACTCCTTCAAATTTGCTATTGCTGAAATCCTAATTTATTATGAAGTTGGATTTCAAGTTACAATTCAGAAAATGCCACTTTTAGAAAGGTGACATTTTTTGCCTTAGGCATTTGGTGCCTGCAGCCTGCTTTGTGTATTCCTCCTAGACAGCCACACACAATGTGAGCTTAGGTGTGACTTAATGGGCTATCTAAGGCAGGATGGGAGGGAGGAGCAGGACATAGCCTCACTTACACCTAAATAGGCTGTGTCTTGTCCAAACACAAAAGGGTGTAAAAACCCTGGATTGTCACTCCAGCCAGCTTGAAGTCAGGACAGGGGAGGCATGGAATTCCTTTCACTTCACAGGCATTGTCTAGATGTTGCTCCCACCTTCCAAAACTAGGGCACCAAAGTATGAATAATGGACCTGAGACACCACCACTTCAGTATACTTCTGGACCTGTGGATACTCTGCCAGGAAGAAGGACTGCCATGCTGTTTGAGGTCTGCCATATGCTGGACTACACGTTGTGGAATCATGCTTTGCTGTGCTGACCTGCTGCCTGCCGCCGTCGTGCCTGGGCCAGAGTGCTTAAAGGGCTTAGATTGCTTGCTTCCTTATCAGAAGCCTCAGGGACATAACAGGCTTTCAACAACTTTGAACAAAGCACCTGGACTTTCCCATTTGTGAGTCCTGCCCTCCCAGGTGGTGTCATCCCAGTCTCGGACCCTTGAAAGTGGGCCTGAAGGTGCTCCTGCCCCAGGCCAAGCTGTGGTCTTCATCAGAACAGATGCAAAGCAGTGTGAAGCCACTCAAAGCCCAGCCAGACAGCGCCAGCCTCACCAGGATCAGCACCGGGTGATGCGAAGCCCCACAAAGCCTCACTGCAGAGCTCCCAGCCCATTGGAACCTAAGCAAAGTGACACCAAGCCCCATTGATCCTGACCCCACAGCTTCTTGGAACCAATGCCGGATAAACCAAAGCCTCCCAAAGCAACACCACACAGACCACACACCAGTATTTAGTGTACTATGTTTAGAGATCACAAGCAGGTCCCCGTAGCCAGTCCCCGCAGTCTGCCTGCAAATGTGACTTTGGCCCTGTTCTGCGCAACCAGATAAACACTGTTGATGGTTTGCAATTCTATGAGCTATTTTCACCTAAGTATTTAAAATTGCATATCTCAGGCTGTACTGATTGGATTTTTGTCATTTTGATTGTGATTTTTATTGAATTTTGATGTATTATTCTAACCTGGTGTGGGATCTTTTTGTGTGGTGTTTTCACTGTTTGAAGAGTTCCAGTAATACTTTACACATTGCCTGTAAGTTAAGTCTGACTGCTCTATGCCAGGCCACCAGGGGTGAGCACAGGTTCATTTAGGGACTGCTGGTGCCTTACCGTACCTAGAATTGTGGTTCCTACTTGCCCAGGGCTCAAACCCCAGCCAACCAAAAATCCAATGTCTAACAATAAGCCTAAACGATTTAGGGTCTGAATATGACTTCAGCAGTTTTACCGCCACCCCGCGATGGTCTTGAAAAGTTTGCCAAGCCGGTGACATCCCATCTGCAGTATTATGATTTTCCCACAGGGCTGGCAGTATGTGGGGGGAATAAGTAATGGTGGCAGCACGCTTTGACTCTGGAAATGAGCTGGAAGCCAATGCCAGTCATACTAGGGTGCCTTCAGTCAGTCGGGCACACTTCTTGCATTTTGGTGTGCAAGTGAAACAAAGTGTACCCCACTTGAAGGCACTGGAGGGCACTGCATGAGCACCAGCTACATTACACATGGGCACAATCGCCCTTGAGCCATTTCTTCAGCTCATTACCTGCCTTACTGCCAACACTTGCATTGTGGTGTCCCCGCCAGGAACACGTCGGCAGAAAGGCAGATCATAATTAGGCTGGCAGTGAGCTGCATGGGCACCGCTCCATTGACCGCCTCTTCCGCTGTGGTAGCAGAAATTTCGTCCCGGCAGAGGTCCTGAGGTGGAGTCACCAACCATATTGTAATTGCGTGGTCAGACAACTGAGAAGGGGGCGGTCGGACCACCAAAAATGCGACGGCGGGACACTTCCCACTGCCATTGTTATCAGGCCCTTAGTATAGATGCAGCACTTATAAGTGTAGGCCAAAAGTTTTTCCAAGAGGGGATGTGTTATGGTGCATTGTCACATGTTTGGTAATTTCCCGGGTTGTACATTGTCGATTTTGATGACAGCAAAGTTGATGCATACAGATCATGTCTTATGGAGTACAATCGATTAAGAAGTCTGTTTGCTCCTCATCTGGGTCAATACCCAATCTATGAAAAACAAACCACCTGTTTCAAATTGTGATATTGTAAAAGGAGAAAGTTGATGATTAAGCTGAAATGGTACAATTTCAGTTCTCTAAAGTTTATGGAGTTAACTGGTATTGCAATTTAGTTCTTACTGTCCTCTTTGTGCTATCACCAGGGATTCAAGGAATTGAGTGAAAAACAGGTAAACAAGTATGTAGAGCACTCTCAAATTTACTGAGGCGTGTGCAAGCCAAAAAGATGCTTGTCATTCCACAATAAGTATACAAGATTGTGTTGACATATATACTGGTGTCATACAATTGACACTCAGTTCTCAAGAAGATGCTCAAGAATTTCTGATGGCGATGTTATACATTCTAGAAAATGTACACCTACCAATAAACAATAGCTTTGAAATGTGCTACTTGTGGTAAAATGGATGTGAGAATTGTCACCACTGCTACTCATGTTCACTGGTAGAGAACCATCCCAAATTGCAAAATAGTGCAATTTGACAAAATAATGTATGTACAGAGTGTAAAGCTGAAGTATTAGCGCCAATTGTTGATAACTGCAACGGATATGTAATCTTAATGTTACAAAGGTGAAGAGCAGATGCCACTAAATTTAAAACTCACATTTCTGACCTCAAAGAAGGACAGATTTCTTTATAAGGCAACACATGTACTACAGTTGCCATTATTGTCCATCATGGAGAGAGTACTAGGTCAGGTCAATACATAGTGTATTCAAAAACAGTATTTGGATGGACTGAGTGTAATGACACTTGGTTTCGCTTCAAACCAAAATTACCCTACCCCCAAATGACCTTGCAAAAGCAATATCTCATTTTACTTCAACCAAAGTTCTAGAAAAAGTAGCAATGGCTGTATTCGAGATGGGTTTTCAGTAAATATTGGTTATCTTCTGAATATATGTTGTCATGCAGCCTACAAGAGTAATGACTACTTTTGGCCTTGTGTTATTCAATTGACTTCTGCCTCTGTTGTAGTCTTATTTTTAGTAAAATATACTTTTAAAGGAATAAAGTATGAAAATGGTGGTGAATGACTGGTAGTGGTGTGCAATATGTGCTCTTTATATTCTATAGTCTGGTATGCCCAGACTTCATGGTTTTTTTTCTACATCAATATAATTTTTGTCCTCATAGTTCAAGGATAACAAACCTTTCTTAGAAATGTTGCCAGTGCTGTGCACATTTGGGATCTTGCATTGGGAATTAGAATCCACTCAGTGTGAGAGCCCAGTCTGAGAACAAAGAAAAAAAAATTACCACTTTATTTATGTTTAATTTGTAATAGATACTCTTACATAAAACGTTTCAGATAATACTTGGTAATCATATATGATTTCAAATAACCTATTTATCTCTCTTTAGAAAAAATGCTGGTTATAGTGTTAGTAAGCTGAACCTATTATATTTTGATGAGTTTCTCCAAACAAATGTATCTATAAAGAGCTCATACTGCCACTTTGCCCATCAGGAATTACAAGGGTGAGGGATTTCTATACACAGGTTTTTGTGTGAAACCAAAGCTTCAAAACTCTAGACCCTCACCACACACATCACGTACTGGTAGGCTTAATCTCTTCAACCTGTGTCTCTAATCAAACGTTACAAACAACAAGCCAGCCTAATACCACATACACCTTCCCCCTCTTTATTGAAAGCCAATCCTTATGGGAGAAGAGATGGCTCTTTAAACACAAGTATGGATAAGCAGAGTAGTTCCCTACCAGCTACATTACGTTTAAATAGGCTCAGCTTCTTCTACATACAAATTTCAAACTGAATAAAGTTGAGCTTGAAGAGTCAAATGCTGAAGCACACATATGTACTGTAAGGGCAACTGTCTTCTGCAAAGATTGTCTGAATAAAGGAAGATCAGAATCAAAAGGTCTGTGCCAAGCCATGTACATCACCTTTTAATTTGGCAATTGTCATATATATGCAGTTTTTCCCCTATTGGAAAGGTGTGCATTAGAAGGATACTCTCCTACTAAACACATTGTATAGTAGTGAATGAAGCCTATTCTGAGTGTAACTGTTTCCATGAATAAAGCCTATTCTAGACATTCCTGCCCCTCAACGAACGTATCAGGTAGCGGTAGTGTAAGGTTGTTCTCCATAGTATGTCTGTGTGAGTTAGTTAATCAGGTAATATATGTATCCTGATATTTTTTTGTAAACACTTTAGAAACATTTTAGTTACGCATTGATGTACTCTGCCCAACTCAGAGACTCCTGTTCTATGTTGAAGAAATGTTTAATATTTTTCTGGTTCTCCCATTATTTTTCATGTATTTTACAGTGCTCCAAAGATCCTTCAAAGATCCTTCAATCAAAGAAAAATTGAGTATAGAGGGCTGCTCTGTTGCATTTCTTCGATTTAGCATACATATGACATGTATAAATAAATGTTATGATAACTGTTAATTGTTTTACATGGTTACTACAGTGACAACTAGAAGAAAAGACTAAAAAAAGAAGACAACAAATGGAGAGTAAAAGTGGTTGAAGAAATAGTGATATGATTATGAGTACTGTACTGTGTGGGCCTGATGTATTGAAAAAAATGAATAATATTGCATGTTGAGTAATACATAGGTGTACCTTCACATGTTCACTAAGACATGTTTCACACACACCCTCTCTAACACGGAGTTGCAAAGAAAAATACATACTAATCCAAACACTGCGTTACACATCCACCAAACGGCACACATTTGCTCACCTGTCTGCCTTCATTCACACACACACACTCACACACACACACATACACAAGTACACCTATACACAAATACTGTTACACAGAAAGACAGAACCATACATTCATACCTTTCAAACACCCAGTAACACATATACACACATACACTACCACAGTATCAAACGCACACCAACATGCACTTGCTCAACAAGACTACACACACACATATACGCTCATACTCTAAATTACACACATACACACAGACCCTTATATAGAGACATTAATATAAACACATGCACAACCATTGACTTTGTCACACAACCACCGAGACACACACACACTCACACCACCCCAGTAATGCACTTGTAATCACTCTTGAACATGAATAACGGCACCCAGGCCTATAAACCCTCACAAACCCATGCACACATACAGTATGTAGTCTCACTCTGTATACACACTCACTCGGATATACACACATCTAACCAGTGACTGTGTCACACCCACACAGACATACATGTACTCAAACAACCAGGCATCCATTTCCACTCAGTAGCGCATAAGCACCACTGCACCCAGACATACATACCCTGACATAGTCAGTCAGACACATGCACTCCCACTCTTAAAACTCTCACTCACTCAGTCATATACTCACACATCTGTCACATGCACACCATCCATTGGCACTCAGTGACACAGGTGCACCACAGAAATAAATACCCTCACACAGTCAGAGACATACACTCATATTCCCTAAACACTAACTTACATTTTTTTGATTGATTTTTTTTAAAACATATACCTTTGGGAAAAAGGATTGGGTAATTTGGAAGCTGCAAATTGGTTAAAAAAAAATGAAACGGAAAAAATTTGCACTTGTGATCCACAGCTGCTTTGATGTAAGTAGCCATGGACTGCTCCCCTATTTATATATTTTTTTACCCGATGTGCAGAAGATTGCAGTCTTCTGCATTGGCAGGACATTTACTGGAAGACTAGCAGTAATGCTGGTTGGTACTGGATCTTCAGCTGCGAGTTGAAGTTGAGGTTGCGCCGATGAAGTGAATGCCTCAGGTGCATCTCCTGCTATTTCAGTTCTTGTGAGCTCCCTTGGATGTACAGTAAGGAAATGCTTAAACATACTTGATGTCCTATTTGAGTCTTTCTTTATTGTTCCTCTACATTACTCCTTATTACAAATATTGCATTTTACAACCTCTGCTATGAATTTGGAAAGGGTTTATAAATCTGTCCCTGTCAATGGAAGCTTTTTTGGCAGGTGGCTCCTCCTGTTCTTCCTCTGGATCCTACTACTGCTTTTCATACCCACAAGCCATGGAAGTACCAATTAAAAAACACCATATAAAATGGACCAGCATGAGGAGGTTTATGGGGATGCTCCTGACACATCACACCACACCCAAAGAAGAAATGAAGGGTGGGAACTTCCTGCAGAAGATTAAATTGTATCATATCAGAATGGTTCTTTGGTTGTAACATCAGATTCACAGAGCTGTTGCGACGGCACCATAGTGACACAGTGAATATGGAAAAACATAACAAAAAGACATTGAAACCATTACATTTCTGACAATATGTTACTTTTAATTAATATTTAGATTTAGCAAAGCACTTAGCTGTATGTATACTATTAAACTATCTTACGTATGTAACTTAACTTTTTTTTTAAATGACCCTGGCCCTGCGGTAGTACTACGAATCCAGGAAGCAGAAGTTAGAGCAAATGGACACTGCCTGGAAAGGCATTCAGACTTGTGGTGGCTCCGCAGATCCAATTATAAAAAATAAATAAATAAACTTATTGCACCCTTCTGAATATAGATAATACATATTTGGACTTTGTAGATTGAAGAAACTTTAGCACATTAAAATAGTTTAATTTTCAAGCAAAAACCTATGTATCACATGCCTCTTGGAGAGTTGAGCACTAACATCAACTTATGCATTGCTCTTGTCTGGAGGGTTCAAAAGATAATCAAAATATGAATTAACATTTAAAAGAAAATAGAAATACATTGAAAAAAACAAAGGTTAAAGTAACGTCATAATTTGGTATGGTAAGAATGTCTTACTTTCAATTTAAAAAAATCTTAAAAATTCACTGAAAAACCCCAAAGGTTAAAGGGACATTATTGTTAGGTAAAAATTTCAGTGACAATGTAACATTTTAAACTAAAAAAAATACAAAAATTTAACAGATATAGTTATCACTGCTTACTATAAATTGCGCTCCTGCCATCCACTGCTTATGAACTCATATATTACATCTCCCATGACATGTACTATGATATTATTGATTACATCACTGAAATCTCAAATTACATCATTGATGACATCACTATTGATATCACTGATTACTTAATCTAAAATAGTGTTCTAACACATAACTCTATAAAGCAGTACATTATTAGAAGCATAAAAGTAAGTACCAAAAAATGACTATTATTATAAAGAATAATATATTGTTCATGTACACAAACCACTTAAAGTAAAAGTTTGTAAACTACAGCATTGACTACATACAGTTTTCTTCTTGCCTAGCAAACTCATGTTGGCAATCAATCACACATAGACTGGTAACCTCTACTACACATGGGGCCAGATGTAGGTAAGTAAAAAATTGCGACTTGCAATTTGCGAGTCATAGCAACTCGCAAATTGCAACTTGCAATACGAGATGCAGAAAGGTGTCTCAGACACCTTCTGCGACTCGCTATGGGTTTGCAAAGTCCCACATCATGAATATTTATTAGGTGGGTCGCAGTTTGCGACCCCATAGCAAGTCTAGGCACTCACAGGGATGGTGGCCTGCTGGAGACAGCAGACCACCATGTCCGTGACTGCTTTTTGAATAAAGCAGTTTTTTTTTTTCTTTTTGCAGCCCGTTTTCCTTAAAGGAAAACGAGCTGCAAAAAGAAAAAATACCGAAACCATTTAGTTTCGGTTTTTTCAGAGTAGGCAGTGGTCCATAGGACCACTGCCCACTCTGAAAAATTATTTTTTGGGGCATTCACAAAGGGGGACCCCTTCCCTTTTGCGAATGAGTTACCATCCACTTCAAGTGAATGGTAACTGCGAGTTGGTTTGCGACCGCATTCTTGGTCCCAAAGCAACTCTGCATGGCGATGCGGTCGCAAATAGGAAGGGAACACCCCTTCCTATTTGCAAGTCACAGCCACAAATTGCGAGTCGGTACCGACTCGCAATTTGCGGTTGTGCATCGCGTTTGGCCTCTTGCGCCTCGCAAACTGCGTTTTTCTCAGTTTGCGAGGCGCAAAAGGCTTGCTACATCTGGCCCATGGTGTTGAATCTGCATGCAGCTGTACAAAGAAAATCTACTTCCTTCAGACACTAAAGACCTGTTACATAAGCAGTGTCCTACTATGGATAGTCCTAAAGGCTAAATCAAATTCTTGGCACTTTCTCAACCTCACTCTATACATATGCTCTCCAATGACAAAATAATCACTCTAAATGTGCAGGGCCTGAAGGTGCTAAAGGTCATACTGTCCACAGCATTTCTGCTGTGCTAAAACTTTACAAGAAGCCTATCTTTAAAAGTAATCAAGCACATATACATTCATAACTACCCAGTACATATAGCTCTTCATTTGTATGTAGAAACTGTTATGGGGACATGACCCTCTTCAAATATTCAATGCTGCTCAAAATACTTAGGGCCTGATTCAGAGTTTGATGGATGAGGTTACTCTGTCACAAACGTGACGGATATCCCGTCCACGGTATTACAAATGTGATAGATATCCTGTCTGCCATATTTCAGGTGCCATTGAATATAGTGCATGTGGAAAATGCCAGACAGAATATTCATCAAATTTATAGAGGAGTAACCAGTCTGCCAAACTCGACATTTGGCCCTAAGTAAGTACCACTTAGAATCATTGCCTTGTTTGAAAACCTTTCATGGAACAAAATTACTTATGTACACTACACCAGTGGTTCCCAACCTTTTGACTTCTGTGGACCCCCACTTTATCATTACTGGAACTCAGGGACCTCCACTGAATCATTATTGGAATCCGGGGACCCCTCCACTGAGTCATTACTGAAAGCTGGGGACCAAATCTGTTAATAATATTAAATTTCCTATGCAGCCGCGGACCCCCTTGTGAGGCTTTGCGGACCCCCAGGGGTCCACGGACAACAGGTTGGGAACCACTGCACTACACTACAGAGAAGTGATAAACTATCATCCCTAAGCAGTGTTGGTACTATGCACAAATACTCATATTGACTGAACTACTTTTACACATGCAAGACTGATTAAGAGCACAGGCACTCTACACTTACATTTATAAGCAGGACACTGGCTGTACAACATTAGGAAGAGAAGGAGGATGATGCTTACCTACTACTATACAAAGTGTAAATCAAACTGTCACTTTCACTAGATGATGTCATCAGCGATGCAATCAATTATGTCATTTGAAATGTTATCATTGTTTCAATCAATTATGTCACAGAACATGTCATGAGTGATGTACTATGAGAAACAATGCATAGCAGGGGTGCAAGTGATAGTTAGCAGTAATAACTATAGTTAAAAATATTATGTTGTCACTTATATTTTTACCTAAATATAATGTCTCTATAAACTTTTGTTTTCATGCGATCTGAAAATAAAAGGCACATGCATTAAAGAAGGTGGAACCCAATGCAGTTTATTTGTCACAACCTCACAGCCCCTGCAACTCATTTTTGGCGATAAAGCCCTTACTCACACGTGCAAAGAAAACCCCTCCGTATGTAGGTCCCAGACAGGACAGGAATCACATCACAGGAAGTTAGGACACAAAGGTGGATTGGGAACATCCTATTGGAAGGAATGGGTAAGGCATCGTCTTGGAACAGAAAGTATTTTCTATCCCAGTAATCCTCTCCAGAGGTTTCTGGGAAGAAGAAGGAGAAGAAACAACACAGGACAACATAGAGTATGGTATCGTACGTTGTGACACATCTTGAAGACTTCGACTCTCAAATATTTAGATGGAATAAAAAGGGCCTTACCACCAAGGACAAAATTCTCCTTCTTACTAACACAGCCAGACATGGATTCACATTCCTTCCTGGGAATTGAGGAGCAGTTGGCTCAAACTCTGTCAAGAAATTACTGTACCACTCCAATGGTCTCTTGAGGCTGTACAATATACTGATCATGTGGTGATCAGTGTGAATTTCAAAGGGTTCTCAAGCTCCCATTAGGAAATGTGTTCCTTCGGAGCAAGCCTTCTTTATAGCTAAAAGACTTACTCAGTTCTAGAGCTGAGTAATTCTCCTCAGAATTTTATAGAATATGAGAGAGATAAAGTACAGAATGTTATAATTAATCATATTCTTAGAGATGAAGAAGAACGGCTCTAATTGCTTGCTCAGATGCGTCAGACTCAAAGATAAACTTTTTAGCTAGCTCAGGGTGGCATAAGATGGGAGCTCGAGCAAAGGCTTGCTTTATAGCCTGGAATGCTTCCTCTGATAAAAAGTCCCATAGAAAGCCGTTTCTAAGCATATCTTTTGTAAGAATATGAATGATTCTATTGGTTAAATGGGCATTATTGTCGATGAACTGGTGGTAGAAATTGGCTAGACCAAGAAAGCCAGGCAGACAGAGTATCCTTGCTACTTGTCAGAGGCAACCAATCCTGAATAGCTGAAACATTGCATGGATCTATGGAAATTCCTATACTATGTATGCAAAAACCTACGTAATCAACATCAGACTGGTCGTATTCACATTTTTCGAGCTTGCAATAGAATTGACTTTGGCACTGGCTAGTGAACACTTGTCCAACATGGCCATGATGAAACTGAGGATCTTTTGAGAAGATAAGAATATTGTCAAGGTACTCTATGACAAATTGATTATGTCTGAGAATATGCGATCCATAAAAGGTCAAAATATGGATGGTGCATTGCTTAAGCCAAAGGGCATAATCCACTACTCAAAGCGACCTATTGGAGTTCAAAAAGCTGTCTTCCCTTTGTATTCTTCCTTTATCCAGAGAACATCGTAAACTCCTCGAAGATGTAGTTTGGTGAATATTTTTGTCTTCCTTATTGATTCTAAAATGTCCTTGCTAAAAGGAAAGGGATATCTGTCCATTATGGTGACCTTGTTCAAGTCCCTGAAGTCCATGCTTGGTCTCAGTTCTTTGCACTTTTCAGGAAGAAAGAACAGTGGTGGCCAGTGGCGGCTGATGGCATTTGAAAGTGGTGGGGCGTAAAAGTTGCTGGTGAGTGCACTGAGACGAGTAGCGTAGCGAGCAAGCCTGACTAACATAAAGGAGTTTCGAGTGGTTCTCCACCAAGAAAATGTTGAAAAAAGAGTGGGCAAATGGTGCATTTTCAATCAAATTTGAGAAAGCAAGGAGGTTAATAAAAAGCAATTGTGAAAGTGTAGTTATGACATCAATAAAGGGATTTCATGTGATTATAACATAGGTAGCTGCTTATTTAATATTACCATACAAATTCCTCACAGAGTGTGAGATAACAATTCTAGTACCTCACAGATTTCTTTATTGATATACCTTTAGAAGTGAGATTCTTCCGACTCAAAAGTCGACAAGCCACTAGACCACCAAATCTACCTTTGTTAATTTTAATCCAGTGACACTGACAGGTACTTCTGATTTATGAGGTATGATTTCTTTCCTCAACTCAACATACTAATAGCCAGGCAAATCTTAATTTTGGCTTAATTTGACATGTATGCATCTCCCTATTCCTTCCTCACTGATGTTTTATTTGACAGATTGTTCCTGTAACATTATAAGTAGATGCCACATTTTGCCGTTTTTGCATGACATTTTTGCAGTTTTATATAAGGCTGCGCGAGATAGGGCCGACAGCATTAGAGCGCTTTACATGAGCGCCAGATTACACCAACAAAGTCACATTCCAGTAATTTTCTTTTTATGCACAGGGAGATTACACGATTGCAAACCTCTCAAAGGGCCGTGGGCTGGGCCAAGAAGGAAGCGAAAAAGAGCAGTAGAGCACGCGAAAAATGAAAGGCAAGTTAAGTCCTAAAAACGGATTGCTGTTTGGCCACCAAAAAACGGGGGATCATACAACAAGGCCGGATAATTAATCGCCCTGCTCAAAAAGCAGAATTTCTGAAAGTCTGTGCGCCAACCATTATATGCAGCGAATGCAAAGCGAAACAATTCCTGTGCTGGCAAGTCTGATTAAAGGCTGGATTGAACAGGAAGAGGGCTGAAGTCGTTTAAACAGAAAACCTTAATAGAAAAAACGTGACTGTACTAGTAACTGCGGCTCGCAGCAGCCTCCTTGGCTTCTCTGCCCACCCTCCTCCCATCCATGGTTCAGTGCAAAAATCTCTGCCTCTTTTCTTACATATATAGTGCCCAGCTCTCAGCTCTGTGATCTTAGCACCTGTGTGTTTGGGGTGGTGATTTTTTTTTTATATTCATTCTTGTCGCACCAGTTCCGTTATCCTTTTCAGATGTTTTTTCTTTGTGACCTTTCAGTAACTTTACATTTAGGTTTTCCTGACTTCTGTTTCTACTAGGTGTGTGTCATCTATCTTGGAAGCAGCTGTGTTGTTCGCCATGGCTTCCATTCCCCCTACTCTCAGCCAACCCTCACCTCCAAGCTATCCCCTCCCACCAACCAAGTGGAAAACGACATTGCTTCTGTTGGAACACTTTTCTAGTGGACGAGTGCTTCAGTTATGCTACTATTATAATATAATGTGCTTTTGTCTTTTGTATATACTCTTTTGTTTTGCTGGTACTATTTTTTTCTGAGGTATTCATTCCTGATTTGTTCTATCTACTCTTTAGCTCCATGTCCATGTCTTTTACAGTGGCAGCAGTAAATGCACACAGACAGCAGGTGATTTGTGGTTATTAGAGTGTGAATTTGGTGTGACAATGTATAACCCAGGAAGCAAGAGGCAAAGAGAGCGCAAAACAAAGCGACAGGGTGAGAGAGAGAGAATGTAGGAGAGAGAGAGAGAGTGAGAGACAGAGAGAGGTGAAGAATGAGCGGG